>NC_138899.1:60923503-61130376 GCF_965194825.1 Balaenoptera physalus | reverse complement strand
ATACCCTCTTCCCAGAAAAATGAATATTAAATCCTATAATACTGTTTCGTATTATACAAAATACAATTTCAAAGGTATTAGAGGCTCTCTGAATCCTCTAGGGCAGGTCAAGCATCATCTAGTCAACTCTGACTCTGAACAAACCTTCTTTATTGAAGAAAATCTCGGGGCTTCCCTGGTGGCGCAGTGGTTAAGAATCTGCATGCCAATGCAGGGGACAAGGGGTTCAAGCCCTGGTCCGGGAGGATCCCACATGCTGCGGAGCAACTAAGCTCGTGCACCACAACTACTGCGCCTGCTCTCTAGAGCCAGCGAGCCACAACTACTGAGCCCCCGTTCCCCAACTACTGAAGCCCGCGCGCCTAGAGCCCGCACTCCACAACAGAAGAAGCCACCGCAGTGAAAGGCCCGCGCACCGAAGAATAGCCCCCGCTCGCCGCAACTAGAGAAAGCCCGCGCGCAGCAAGGAAGACCCAACGCAGCCAAACATTAATTAATTAATTAATTTTAAAAAAAAGAAAAAATGTCAAGAGAAGTAATGTGTTCCATGATACAATCTCAAAAAAAGCTTCTACTTTTTCTGTGCAGCAAGTTTCTCTGGTCCTGAACCCCTGACATTTCCTTTGGGCACAGAGAGAATTGTGCGACATTGGAACTGTCTTCCAACACGGAAGGAGAGGAGGGGAGAGTTGGGGTGACACTCATGCTGAAGGTTCTCCCCTGCTGACCGAGGGCCCCCGTCGTTAACACTTTCAACTGCTGTTCAGGTTTCCCCAGGCACACACTGGTTTGATCCCCACGCAGCCAATCCTAATTGCAGGCCCTTTCCAGCGCAGCTGCCATCTGGCTAATGATAGGACACCGTATGCCAGCAGCAGGATATGGGCACCCGCCTATGGGTTGGGGCACAGACCTGCCCTCATGAACAGCATGGCTTCCCAGTGTGTGGCTCACTCCCCGTTGACACAAGACATCTCTGTGGCATGAGTCTGCAACTAGGACACACATGACTGAGGTTCCTCCCACGCTGGGCTGAGTTGGTGGTAAATGGCATAAATGTGTTTGAGTTCCCTTTAAGTCATCCATCACCTTCCATTTACCTAGAGCTGTTTCCCACGTAGGCACAGAGATTATCTCACTAAACAAGCCATTACCCCTGCAAGGTTAAAAATCAGGAGGCAAGGGCTTTATTATTGAGTTCAGTGGATACTATAGTAAACACCCAACACCGTCCCCAAGGGGTTCCAGATTACTCAGATCACACAGTGTGTTATGACTGAGAGGAAACACACTCTCCAAGCCTGATGTTAAAAAACATACTAGGTATCTGCAACGGAAGCAGGTACTTTGTCTTCATACTTCATCAGATGGGAAACTGGTAAGCGTGTTGGTTTCCTTGTGTGGTTGGCACTTCTATGTGTAAACTGGGGAGTGGGAATGGGGGGACTGAAGGTGAAGGTCTCCCAGATAGTGGATGGTAGCCTCGTGATGGGATAAGGGAGAAGCACACATCTTTCAGGTCCTTGGTACTGATGAGGTTATGCTGTCCTCCACTGGCTGTTTCTAATTATATGTGCCTCTTCCTGTAAACAGGACCACTGGGGTCCAGATGGCTGCGTTAAGCAATACCTGTTTCTCTTTATCATTCTTGAAAGTCCAAGGGATCCTCTAGGCTTAAGGTTTTCTAAAAATAAAGCCAGGCTTTTATTCACTTTCCCCCCTCAAACTTCCTTGTCAACTAAAAAATAATTGGAATGCAAATGAGAGGTATTAAACGCAGGGCTCTTAATAATGGACTGCTTTCTTGAACTGTTGAATTCAGTAGGCAAACACGTATGTGGTCAGCAGCCGTTGGCCAACCTTGCCTAACTTCAGCAAGCCCAGGAAAAATCCAGAGGGCCTGCATACGTGGAGGGAGGTGCAATGTGTGACAGTCACACGATCTAGTCCAGTTAGTGAGAACAACAGCGAAAATCTGGTATTAGCTTAAAATTTATTTTTGCAAGTTGTCACTTAAATGCAAATTTGCTCCCATTGACCTTGCCCTTGATTTTTCCTTCAAGTACGTAAAACAATAAGCTTTTATAAACTGCATGATTTCATAAAATCAGAGAAGTTCAGGAAAATAATGCCTGCTATAATTATTAGCTACCGAGCTAACCTGAGTTCTTGAAGGCCAAGGTCATTGAAATGCTGTACGTCATGGAAAGAGAACTGAACTGGAAATGAGGGTGCAGCCCTCTTCCTAGCAAGGCCCACAGTCTGCTGTGTCACTGTGGCCAAGTCATTTAATTTCCCTAGAATTCAGTTTCCACATCTGTCAAATGAAGGGATTGGGTAGTTTATGCCTAAGATCTTTTTTTCTCTAAAATGTCATTATTCTCAAAACTATAATCAATAATTTCAAGTTTCCCTTCTACCAAAAGTGTTTTGACAGTACTTCTTATCCAGAAACAGACATATTTCTAAAGTGTCCCCTGCCTACTCAGAATAGGATAAAACTATGAATGGCTAATGAGGAGCCTAAGGCTGGCAGAAGGGGAAACTAGTATCCCGAATAAGCCACAGGACACATAATAATCTGTCATACAATGAGGTGTGTGAAGTATTGCAGGCAAATTTAATTCTAAGATTCTTCTTGGGGGGCTTCCCTGGTGGCGCAGTGGTTGAGGGTCTGCCTGCCAACGCAGGGGACGCGGGTTCGAGCCCTGGTCTGGGAGGATCCCACATGCCACGGAGCAACTAGGCCCGTGAGCCACAACTACTGAGCCTGCGCGTCTGGAGCCTGTGCTCCGCAAAAAGAGAGGCTGCAATAGTGAGAGGCCCGCGCACCGCGATGAAGAGTGGCCCCCGCTTGTCGCAGCTAGAGAAAGCCCTCGCACAGAAACGAAGACCCAACACAGCCATAAATAAATAAATAAATAAATAAATCCAAGATTCTTCTTTTTTTTTTTTTTTAAACATCTTTATTGAAGTATAGTTGCCTTACAATGGTGTGTTAGCTTCTGCTTTATAACAAAGTGAATCAGTTATACATATACAATATGTTCCCATATCTCTTCCCTCTTGCATCTCCCTCCCTCCCACCCTCCCCATCCCACCCCTCTAGGTGGTCACAAAGCACCGAGCTGATCTCCCTGTGCTACGCGGCTGCTTCCCACTAGCTATCTATTTTACATTTGGTAGTGTATATATGTCCATGACACTCTCTCACCCTGTCACATCTCACCCCACCCCCTCCCCATATCCTCAAGTCCATTCTCTAGTAGGTCTGTGTCTTTATTCCCGTCTTGCCACTAGGTTCTTCATGGCCTTTTTTTTTTTTTTCCTTAGATTCCGTATATATGTGTTAGCATACTGTATTTGTTTTTCTCTTTCTGACTTACTTCACTCTGTATGACAGACTCTAACTCCATCTACCTCATTACAAATACCTCCATTTCATTTCTTTTTATGGCTGAGTAATATTCCATTGTATATATGTGCCACATCTTCTTTATCCATTCATCTGTCGATGGACATTTAGGTTGCTTCCATGTCCTGGCTATTGTAAATAGAGCTGCAATGAACATTTTGGTACATGACTCTTTTTGAACTATGGTTTTCTCAGGGTATATGCCCAGTAGTGGGATTGCTGGGTCGCATGGTAGTTCTATTTGTAGTTTTTTAAGGAACCTCCATACTGTTCTCCATAGTGGCTGTATCAATTTACATTCCCACCAACAGTGCAAGAGTGTTCCCTTTCCTCCACACCCTCTCCAGCATTTATTGTTTCTAGATTTTTTGATGATGGCCATTCTGACCGGTGTGAGATGATATCTCATTGTAGTTTTGATTTGCATTTCTCTAATGATTAATGATGTTGAGCATTCTTTCATGTGTCTGTTGGCAATCTGTATATCTCAAGATTCTTCTTGATTAACTACTATTGGATAGTCCCCTTCCAATACTCCCTTGTTTCTATAGAAACAGTAAGCAGAAAATCTTAATTGTGCAGAAGAAGAGAAAAATGATTTCAGAAGGAAATAAGAGATGATGCAGTGGTAGCATTGGAGAAGGAACTGAGGGAAGGACCATCTCAACATCAATCTCAAAAGGTAGCCAGTCAGTCAAGTGGGTTTAGGGAAAGTCCAGAATTTTCACATGTCTTGATACGCTAATGCTGTGGGCACCTAAGTTATGAAAAAGGAACCATAATAATGAAATAACACTGACATTGTTTCTGATTATATTGATGCACACGCACAAAATACATTCTGTTAAAAGAATTTTTTAAGGGTAAAATCATGAGTGTCATACCTATATAAAATAAACACATGTCAAGGAATTTAACTCATTAATTAATCACTGAACCAGTAAGATATTTCAGCTGGTTCAAAGGAGAATTCAAATTAATACACACGTATAGAGGCAGATAAGGAATGCTGAAGTGAAGTTACAAATAGATACAAAAAGCAGTCTATCCACAGGGCAATTGATTGTCAATTTCACTCCACCAGGGCTCCCCTGGTGGCGCAGTGGTTGGAGGTCCGCCTGCCTTTGCAGGAGACAGAGGTTCGAGCCCTGGTCCTTGAGGATCCCACATGCCCCAGAGCAATTGGGCCAGTGCACCACGGCTGCTGAGCCTACGCTCAGCGTCAAAGACCCAACGCAGCCAAAAAAAAATTGCACTCCACCAGACACAACTGATTTGCAATTCTGTGACAAGAATCGTTTTCATTATTACTAGTTTTCTACAATTTACAGAGTTGTAAAATAGCTCTGAGACAAGGAAAGGGGAAGATACCTCAGAAAGATGCACTGAACAGGACATTCAGTAATCCTTTTTCTTTTTTTCTCCCTTCCAAGTCTTTCATAAGTTTTCATGCCAATTTACACTGAAGGAGTGTAATGCTGTAGAGTGTAAGGAACCCAGGACAAGGCCAACAGGCAGCCCTGGGTTTGAATTCCTTTGTCATCTTGAGCGATATACTTGACTCCTCTGAGTCTCAGTTTCCTTTTCAGTAAATGACAATCCCTACCTTTCAGGATTTGTTATGAAGGTTAAATAAGACATAAAGGAATGAATGTCGTTCACCAAATAGGTTCTGAGTAAGTAGTAGCCTTTATTTGGCAGTAATAATTACACAGAAAAGTCCATAGCATACCAAAGAGATAATACGGCTTTATTTTTGAAGAAATATGTCTTTCTGTGATCCAGGTTCAGTTCATAGAGTTAAAAGTGCTTTGTAAATTTATAAAACCATACATGAAAAATTAGTTCTTTCTCATTACTTGCTGATGGGGGTATAAAATGGTACAGCCACTTTGTAAGACAGTTTGGCAGGTTTGCGAAACTAAACACACTCTTACCATATGATACAGCAATCGTGCTCCTTAGTATTTAGCCAAATGAATTGAGAAGTTATGTCCACACAAAAACCTGCACAGGAATGTATGTGGCAGCTTTGTTCATAATTGCCAAAACTTGGAAACTACTAAGATGTCCTTCAACAGACAAATAAATGGTGGTACATCCAGACAAAGGAATATTACTCAGTGATGAAAAGAAATGAGCTATCAAGCCACAGAAAGACATAGAGGAAACTTAAATGCATATTGTTAAGCAAAAGAAGCCAATCTGAAAAGGTTACATACAGTATAATTGAGCTATATGACATTCTGGGAAAGGCAAACATATGGAGACAGTAAAAAGATCAGTGGTTGCCAGGGGTTGGGGGAAGGAGGGAGGGCTTAATAAGGAGGAGAACAGAGGATTTTTAGGGCAGTGAAACTATGCTGTGTGCTATTTTAATGTTGGGTACACATCATCATACGTTTGTCAAAACTCACAGAATGTACAACACAAAGAGTGAACTCTAATGCAAACTATGGACTTTAGTTAATAATAATGTATCAATATCAGCTTATCAAATATGACAAATGTACTGCACTAATGCAAGATATTGATAATGGGAGAAACTGAAGGTGGGCCGGTGAGGGGGTACATGGGAACCCTCTACCCTTCACGCAATTTTTCTATCAACCTAAAACTGCTCCCCCCCAAAAAATCTATTAATTTTTTAAAAAATTAGTTCTTTCCAAATTAGTTTTTTCCTTGTACTGACTGTGTGCTCTTGGGCAAGATCTTTAAACTCTGTAGTTTTCATTTGCTTATCTGTAAAAGGGTTGTAAGTGCCAGATCTTCCCTCATAGGCTTATGGTGGGAATAGGGGCTATAGCACAGGGCCTGGCAGTTCTGATATTCAGCCGGTGTACCTGGTACATCTGTACACATTATTCAGATGTGGATCCCTTCCTTACCAGTTAGTAAATAGCTTCCCCGAGCACGTGTCCCCAGACACAGACACCTTCCCCCTAGATTCCCCACACTTCTGTTATGGACCAGGGTTCTTGGCCTCCTTAATCAATAGAAATTGATCAGAGGCCAGACAAGAATTTCAGGCAAGGCTTTATTGGGGCCCCTGCTGCAGCAGGGGGGAGCGAGAACAAATAACAAGTTCCCTTGCTTGCTCGCTCCCCCCCACCCCGAGCGGGGGGAGGTGAGCTTGTTCCTTATATGGGGTGAGGGTAGGGGTGTGTCCAGGGGTCGGCCGGAGGGGTGACTTAGGTGGTGTTGTGTGCAGGGGGCATGTGCAGTACCCTGCTTTTGCTTCAGGATCTTCAAAAGTGGCAGCTGGGTTTTTTTGGTCTCTTTGAATCTTTTGTCCAGAATTTGCCCCAACTGCGCTTGCATGCAGTTATTTTTAGTCCCATATAGTTTCTTTGAATTGTGTTGCTTGAAGAGAGGTGTGTCCAGGTACAAGCACTGCAGCACTGCAGTAAAGGGTCCCAGGTCCCAGCCTGTCTCACCTCCTCAGGAGCCAGCAACTACAAGGTCAGTGCCCCGCATGGCAACAGACCTCAGCTATCCTATTGCAGGGTTAAGACCCATGTCAGTTCTGATTGGTCAGTGCCCTGCCACACTGTTTGTTGACTGCTTTTATATCATTCCTGGTACCTACTGAGTTGTAAGCCGTCAGGACTGTTAGCCGTTGTTATTAGCATAGCTATTTCTATTATTTAGATTTTATGCTTTAAGCACAGTCTTAGCCTGTCAATAGCCTATGGCTATTAAAGGAATGTGTGTGCCTTAAAGGAATTTTTTTCAACTGTGGAAAAACACTATACACAAGAGTGGAAGCTTTTTACACCAGCTTGTAGTCTGGGCTCACAATGCACGCTGCGAAGATTTAACTGCAGGATGATGAAAGCAAGGCACTCAGCTGATGGAATCATGTTACATAATTTGCTTAACCCTTCCTGTAGCATTCAAGACCTATTGGGCAATCACTGGAGATGAGACTCTTGTACCTCCACTGACATAAGTGAACAGCACCCTCTTTAATTTGGATGCCTGTTCTTAGAGGTTGCCATCACCAAGAAAGAATAAAGAATAAAGTCAGAGCTGTGACTTCCAAGAAACAAAATGAAAAGGGAGAGGTGACCATTCCCCGTTTAAGGCTGGAGTGGTTTGATAAATGGAATATTGCCTGCCATATCAGTAAACAAAAGATGTCACAGTCATCAGCGATTGCAGCCACAGCCTATGTTAAGCTGGTGAGCGCTGAGGGAACCCAGGAAGGAAAGAATACCTGCCATCTAGCAGCCATCAGACTGCCACCACTCCCCACGGTGAGCTCTGAGGAAACTCAGGATGTGAAAATACAGGATACTGGCCCCAGATAGCTGAGGTGCATATCTAAGGAGTGATTTCAGTGAGCCCAGACTCTTGCATCTTCCCATACGGAGAAAAGTGCTACATTCCTTGAGATTTCTAGTTTTCTTTAATTAACAGTAATCTTTTGTTCCTACCACCTGCCCTTTGTTGCAAAACTCCTGTGTATCCTAGATCCCCCCTTCGCTTCCTGGGAGCAGTTCTCTAAGGGTTACTTGAGATGCTGCCTCCCAGGCTTGAAGTCCTAAAAATTCCCACCAAATAAAACATTAACTCTCAACTTTTAGGTTGTGAGTAATTTTTCGGTTGACAGTTATTTGGCACATTCTTATGTTTCCCAGACAGCCAGTGCAAGGTCAGTGGTATCTTTGCATCATACACGCCATCATTTGTGTGGCTCCTTCAGACAAAGCAGATTACCCTCCATCGGTCCCTGCTCTCCAACCTGCTCACAGAGACCCGTCAAGGGACACGGCAGAACCAAGGTCTTTGCAGGAACACCATCTCTTTTTGAAGAGCCCAGCACCGTTTTGGGGGTGGGGTGGGAGGAATATAGGTAGTAATTATTTTTTTCTGTTAGGTCTGCATATAGAGAAAAACAGAGAGACACACAGAGGCACAGAGTCAGGAGAAACAGGACGTCACCACACACCGCGTTCTCCCGAGGTCCCCTCACCTTTGTCTCAGGCCCTGTGTGCTCTTCTGGTCCAGCTCTCATCCCCACCCCCGGTTTCCCTAGGGCTGCGCTGTATTCTCTCCTTCACTCTCTCTCACCACCCTCCCTCAGGCCATCATCTGGATATTTTTTCCCCTAGCTTCAAGGCTGGAGCTGACACACAATCCTGAATTGGAAGACTGCCTTCCAGGATAGGAGGGGAAACCCTTCTACATCCTGACTTACTGTTTGTCCGTCTGATTTTTTTTTTTTTTGCTTCCTTTTTCTCATCTGCAAACATCATCTATCCTTTTCTAATACTGTATGTCTGTTGAATCGGTTTCTGTCGAAAAGGACTTGGTCCTAACATAATCCTAAACCTTGGGATAGAGTTGATAAATGCACTGTCTGAGATATAGTCATAGCTTTCTTTGGAGATAGCCGTGCCAGTTGTGTGTGTGTGTGTGCACGCTCATGTGACTTCCCAAAGGTGACCAAGAAGACCTAAAGCCCAGAGCTCCTGTGGCATGTTATCCAGTTACCTGACTGTTAAAGGTAAGTGCCAGCCCATTGGTGGATGTCCTCTCACCAAAGCCACGTGACAGAGGCTATATGTAGGCTACTAATCCCATTAGGGGGCTAATCTTTGCTCTACTCTCACATTATTAAAAATATATTTTAATATCTGATTGGAATAGTCACTCAATTATTCTTCTTCTAAATTTTATTTGATATCTTTATCCACTAGTTCTTCCAAATATACTTGAAAATAATGTCCCCGCCTCTTCCCAGAGTATTCGCTGATTTTGATTTTAAGGGGAAAACCCCCGAACCTTTACAATGGAGGGTCCTGGTGGTCACCGTCTTATCCATCTAACGAACTATAGGACTACCTGAACCTATATGCCTCCGCGTGTGATGCCATATGGAACATATAATGTGTCCTAGGTAGCGCTCTTGTTAAAAATCTTGACTCTGAACCGAATCAAGCCTTTTTAGGAGATACAGAGACTAGAAGAGCAAGGTAAAGTACACCATGAAGGGATAATCAGGCCCATCCAGGCCAAAAGCATTGGCCTGATGTTTTCAAAAGATCAAAATCATTTTCAAATTCCCTCGAAATTATTTTCAAAAAAACCAAAGACATGAAAAATAAAGTGGAGGGACTGTTTCCTACAATAAAAGAGCCTCAAGAGACAGAATAACAAAATGTGACCCCTGATTAGATTATGATTTGAAGGAAAAAAAGCAGTAATGACAATCTCAGGACAATCACAAAGTTTAAATATGGATGGGTATGAAGACATAATTGTCACTATTCTTGACACGATCAAGTTATTGTGATTATATAGGAAATTTTATTTTGAGGAGATGCATATCGAAGTATTTAGGGTGAACTTGGTTTCATAGATTTAACAATACAAAAACACAGTATAATTATTTATATATAGTATGTGTATATAAATATATTTATAGTGTATATATATGTATATATACATACAAACATAAAAGTATACTTGAATAGGTAAGTATTAATAATTATTAAATCTAAGTGGTGGGTATATTAGTGTCCTTAATACTATTTTTTCCAATTTTTTATGGTTATTTTTAAAGTTTGCATAATAAAAAAATGAGGGGAAAAATAAAATCATTTTGTGAAATTTCCAAACTATTTCTCACATTTTGATTTGAACTGCATTAAAACAGTAAGTTAATTGGAGAACAATTAGCATGCTTATAAAAATTTAGTGTTCCTCTCCAGGAACATGCTGTTTCTCATTTACTCAAGTCTTCTTTTATCTCTCAATACATTGCTTTTAATTTTTTAATAGAGATCATCAGATTCATAAGTCTGATAGTCATTTACTTTGCAAACATGAACTGCAGCTTTTGTTTAATCATTTAGGTTGCACTTCAAAAGCTGGAGCTAAAGGGGAACTCAAAGGTCTAGCTTGTGACTAAATACTGCCCTTTATACTGTGTATAATATCTCACAACTGCCTTATATGTTTGATGGGATATGGAAAAGAATGGAAGAGAAAAAGGGATCCCCACTTTCTGAGTGCCTTTAGTCTTCTGAGAATGTTTTCTTAGGAACTTGGTAGGTTCCAGCATTGTTTTGTTTGTTTGTTTTGTCGATGGTTGTTCAGCAGTTAGTTGTGATTTTGGTGTTTCTGTAATAAGAGGTGAGCTCACGTCCTTCTACTCTGCCATCTTATCTCCTCTCCGCCTTAGGAACTTGGTATCAAGTTATTACAGTAAACTACTTAGCTCTGCCAGTTCTCCCAGGTCCTTGGTGTATGTTTGGGGTTTGAAAGGAGCTGATCATACCTGTTAGCTAGTCTCTCCTCCAGATTCTGAACCGATTCAAAAAAGAAACAAGAAGCCAAACTTCGTTGTAATACATGAGCTCTATTGCAAGTACAGCTGGTGCCTAGAGACCGTGGCTTGTCCCAGGCCTGAACTAGAGCTTCCTATTATTCTCCCTGACTAATGTTGACAGACACAGGCTGAATGGTGGGGAGCAGGGTGGGAAACCTCTCTGCTGAGCTGACTGAGGGAGAGGAGGAGGTGGGGAGGAGACCCTGTCTGTTTGCTGGCAGGTAAGAGCCAGCATGGTGAGTTCTGTTCTCACCATTCCTGTGGTCTCTCTGCCATGGTCAGGAGCCAGCAAGAGGGAACGTTTCCTCTCAGCTCCTCTCCAAGAGGACTGAAGGGCTGGGCAAGTTCTTCAGCATCTCTTGGAGCGTCCAGGAGTTTGCACTATATAGCCAAGGTAGAGGGAATGCGCTGGACAAGAATGAAAAGAAATCCCACTCTATTGTGAATTAGGTTTCATTCATTCATTTCTTTCCTTCTGGGCTGATTGGTCCCATGGCCCATGAACTGTGGGCTCCATGAGAAGAAGCTTCTAATGGGGAAAAACCCTTGGATGAACCATGAATGAAAACTTTGTGTGGAACGGAAATGAAACCGAGCCAATTTTTAATGTACCTGACATCATCAGAAGACTAATTATCTACATCGTAGCCCCTGTATTATAAAAGGCAGCCTCTAAAGTTAACACAGAGATATAACATAAGGCTGCAGAAAAGCCTGGAAGTGAGGCTCAGTCTTTCCTCAATCTCACTGAAATGTTATATGGCTGTTTCAGCTAAAATGTAATTAAATGATAATCATTGTGATGAAAGCCAGGCATGTAAAATGAATATCAAATGGACAGGATTGTGAACTTAAAATAGCATAAGAAAATCCAAACAGTTTTTTATCTTGAAACATTCTCTCTCCCCCCTCTTTTTTTGGTCCTATTTCTATTTCAGGAAGAGGAGAGATGCGTATAGGGAAATAGCTCTTATAACAGAGGGAAAGGTTTGACCCAGCAGATTTAATTTAGTCTCGGGAACAACACAACTGTGAAAATAGAGTTCTAGGTTCTTAAACCCCTGCAAAACCTTGGATGAAATGAATCAACAAATGATTCATTAAACAGCTCCATTTTTTCAGGAGTCTGGAAGAATAAAAATTGTGAAGTTGAATCACTTAGGGACTTTCATAAGTTCACCAAAGGAAGACTTAGGCACATTCATAACATTTGATAAATGCAATTTAATAAAGTGTTGTGATGGTTAATTTTACATGTCAACTTGATGGGGCCAAAGGGTGCCTGGACATTTGGTCAAACATTATTCTGGGTGCGTCTGTGAGGGTGTTTCTGGTGAGATTAACATCTGAATTGGTGGACTGAGTAAAACAGATTGCCCTCCCTGAAGTGTGTGGGCCCCATCCAATCAGTTGAAGGCCTGAAGAGGACCAAAAGCCCTACCTTCCTGTGAGTAAGAGAGAATTCTTCCTGCCGGACAACTTTGAGCTGGGACATTGATTTTTTTCCCTGCTTTCAGACTCAAAGTGAAACATTGGCTCTTTCTGGGTCTTAAGCTTCCTGGCCTTCAGACTAGAACTACCCCATCAGTGCTGCTATGTCTCCAGCTTGCCAACTGCAGATCTTGGGACTTGTCAGCCTCCATAATCACATGAGTCAATTCCTTATAATAAGTCTCTCTTCTCTATCATTTTCTCTTTCTCTCTTCTCTATCATTCTATCACTCTCTCTTTCTCTCTCCCCCTCTAGATTTATCTATCATCTATCTATCTACTGAGAGAGAGCTAGATCTCTCTATATATTCTATTGGTTCTGTTTCTCTGGAGAACCCTGACTAATACAGGTTTACATTGATATTTGTGTCTGTTAGGACTCTGTTGATGGCAAGTGGCAGAAAACTGTACCTAAATTGCCTTCCATAAATGGAAACTCTGGAGGTAGACGGCTTGGTTTTAAGCCTGGCTTTATACTATGGATCAAATGATGACACCAGAGTCAATTTTCCTGATCTCTCCATTTATCAGTTCTGCTTTCTTTGAGTGGACTCCATTCTCATACAGACTTTACTGGTCACAAGATGGCTCTTCTAGATTCTCCTCTGAGGCAGAGGTGGGGTGGGAAGTAAGATGCCTGTCCTCTGAAGCAAAAGCTTCAAAGGTTTCATTTCATCTCAGTAGTTCTGGTTGGATCACATGCACTTCCCTGTATATGGCCAAGAAAATATGATACTGTCAGGAGAATCATGGCCCTGAGCATCTTGCACATACCTGCTGGGTGTGCATGGCCTGTCCTTCTCCCAAGCAGCTCTGTACCTGGTCACATAGGCAACCAAGTAGGTGAAGGTGCTAGAGTTTGACCACAGCTTTCAGGGTGGGAGCTGGGGAGGGAAGACTGACTCGTTGCCGGTCACAGTGTTCTCTGCTTGCTCACAGTCTACAGGTCCCTCCGCTCTGAATTCCTCTGCTGTAACACCACCCACTACGTATGCAGGTGTCATCTGGCCCTTATTGTCACCCTGGGGATTGGAGCTTGGGGAACAGTGCAAATTGCTGACACTCCGGCTGCTGCTTTTGCTGTAATACCGTGTGTGTGTGTCTGTGTGTGTGTGAGTTTGTCGAGGAGTCTTATGTTCTCTCCCAGCATCCATAAAATGGTAGCAGACTAACTTGCTTTCTTGCAAGTAGGGTAAGATCTCAGGGACTTCACGTGTCTTGACAGATATACTGATTGACTTCAACCTTCAATCTGCTCTGGTTCATCTGCCCCTGGAGCATGTTGACATAGGAGGGGGGGAGCCCTACCAGAGGATGACTGAGTGCAGATACCAGAAGAAGGACAAATGGATTGTGGGTAGGGAAAAAAATTGGGAATTGTGCCAACTTGCCCACGTGTGCCCTACCTCCATGCTCCCACCTCTGCTTAAGATGCTATATTTCCTTTTTTTTCTTTATAAATTTATTTATTTATTTATTTCTCTGTGTTCGGTCTTCATTGCAGTGCGTGGGCTTTCTCTAGTTGCAGCGAGCAGGGGCTACTCTTTGTTGCGGTGCACAGGCTTCTCATTGTGGTGGCTTCTCTCGTTGTGGAGCACAGGCTGTAGATGCGTGGGCTTCAGTAGTTGTGGCACACAGGCTCAGTAGTTGTGGCTCGCAGACTCTAGAGTGAAGGCTTAATAGTTGTGGCTCGTGGGCTCTAGAGCACAGGCTCAGTAGTTGTGATGCATGGGCTTAGTTGCTCCGTGGCATGTGGGATCTTCCCGGACCAGGGCTCGAACCCATGTCCCCTGCATTGGGAGGCGGATTCTTAACCACTGCGCCACCAGGGATGCCTCCAAATAGTTTTTATTTGAACTCCCTTTCTAGTTCTTTTTCATATGTAGTCATGTTGTTTATAAAATTATAGTAGAAAAATATAACATTAATCATCTTCATGGTACATTTAACCTGTACCACCGTCATTTCCCCATAGTTGTTTGTTGTTTCCATTTTAATTATTGAGAAAAATTTAATGTCAAAATATGAGTAGTTACACAACCTTATTTACCATTCTCTTCTAAATGAGTACGTCCATTATTTTCTGTTTCTCCCTAAAATAACACAAGTAAATAACATTTGTATATCTAGGCTTTCTACACTTTGTTTCACTTGATCCTCCTGGAACTCAGTGAAGATGGCTTTGTTATCTATTTCCTTTTCACAGATGAGGAAAGAGAAACCCTGAGACATGAAGTAATCCATTCTCCAATACAGAACCTGTTTCACTGGGTGATGACTTGGGCCCAGTTCTTCCAGGCTTCTAGATACCATTTGCTTTGCAGATGTTGGCGCTGGCAGATTTTTACTTTTAGAACTTACCTGCCCAGTAACTTCTACCAGGGACACAAGTATCCATGTCAATAAGCAGAGGTCTCTGGCTTTATGAAAGGACCTCACAACTCCCTACATTTGAAGACTCTGAGAAGGCTTTTATGCCCCTAAATATCCCATCCATCAGGCCTGTAATGCCTCTATTAGAAAGGCATTTCTCTGAGTTTGGGTGACCTTTTGGTCTTTAAGAGGCCCTTATTAAAATCTCCAAAACAGTGAGAGGGATGATTTCCTAAATAAGGTTTTGCTAACCCTGTAAGAGATTGTTTTTCAGCCCTGATGTCAGCGGACTATTGCAGACATCTGTTGTATTCTTTGCTCAGCATCCCACCCCCATTCTCACTTAATGGAATTGCCTCTTCCTCCCAACGACATGGTTATTATGGGAACAGTTGTGTTAGGATAATGTGGTTATTGGTGGTGATCGTTCTAGTGTCAGAGTTGAGTTAATCGAATCTCCCTTGAGACTTTGGGATTGAGGTGCAGAGAAAAAGAGGTCTCTCTCTCTCTCTCTCCTTCCCTCCCTCTCTCTCTCTGTGTCTATTTCTCGCTCTCTCTCTCATTAAAAGTTAATTTCACAGTCGTACAGAAAGCAAAAGCAGAAACTCTCTGCCCGGAGGATTTTGAAGACAAAAATTGAGTCCTGTCCTAATGAAATCTATAGAAACACAAATTTTGAGCAGTTTGAATTCCATGGAGGTGTTAAATAAATGTTAGTAATCACTCACACATCATCACCACCTGTGCATATTTAGTTCATCTTTTACTCAATAAACACCAATTGAGAACCTATTGTGCCAGGCCCTGGAGACACAGAAATGAGATCAGCCCCTTCCTCAAGAAGCTCCCGGGCTGATGAGAGAGCTGGACAGGCAAACGAATTATTTCAAAACACGTGACCGGCACACTAAGGACGATAAAGGTGTTAGATACTGTAATCAAGGAAGGTATGATGGGAGAAGAGGGGTCCAGCATGGGGTCAGGTGGGCTGTGGGGAGGCGTTAACCTTTGAGTGATCCCTGCTGGACGAGTGGGGATTTTCCCATGGAAGATGCTGGGCACGGAGACACTGAGTCTGGGCATGTGCAATGCTCCATGTGGGGAGAGCGGAGTGTGCGAATGAAGGGAGGAGAGAAAAGTATGGTGTTTGGGGAACGACTTGCGGTCTGTGGGGTTGAACCTCAGGATGTGGGAGGAACAGGAGTCCTCAGGGGAACAGGAGAACAGGAGGCCTAAAGTCAGGGAAGGACCATCCTGTGCTGGGCTTCACTCTGGGCAGGTGGATTCCATTCCGTGTTTGAGGACTATCACTTTGAAAGCAGAGGAGTAAGGGATTAAGCACGTGGGCTCTGGAGGCAACTAGGCTGGGGTTCAGAGTCCCAGCTCCGAGGCCCAGTAGCTGTGTGACCTTGAACAAATTGATGATCCTCTCTAAGCTGCAGTTTCCTCATTCGCAAACTGGTGCTCTTCATGGAATATACCAAAAAGGCTTCTTGAGACAATTAAACGAGTCCTGTCTTGAAAGCACTTAGCACAGAGTCTGACACCTGTAGTGATAGCTTAATACAGAGTAGATACTATGAGTAATTTGAGTAGCAGTAGGTTAATGGGTCCAAAAGGGAGTAAAGACATTTAAGGTGTATCTAAGGATCTCAAGGAGGAGAAAGCTATCACTGCTTCTGGAGAGAAAGCTTAGAAATCTTGTTCACTGGACCACTTCCGGTCCTCATTGCAAATTTCCTGGAAAATGTGTTTCCAGGTAGCCATGCAAGAGAAAAACAATTAGGAAAAACAGTGAAATAATAGTTTATGTAAAGTACAGGATATAAAACCAAAGATGTTTGAAAGTTGCTAAGAGAGCAAATCTTTTTTTTCTAACATGTTTATTGGGAGAGCAAATCTTTTTTTTTTTTTAAACATCTTTATTGAAGTATAATTGCTTTACAATGGTGTGTTAGTTTCTGCTTTATAACAAAGTGAATCGGTTATACATATACATATGTTCCCATATCTCTTCCCTCTTGCATCTCCCTCCCTCCCACCCTCCCCATCCCACCCCTCTAGGTGGTCACAAAGCACCGAGCTGATCTCCCTGTGCTATGCGGCTGCTTCCCACTAGCTATCTATTTTACATTTGGTAGTGTATATATGTCCATGACACTCTGGGAGAGCAAATCTTAAAAGTTCTCATCACAAGAAAAAAAAAAGTCTTGTAACTCTCTGTGGGGACAGACGGTCACTAGACCTATTGTGGTGATCATTTTATAATATGTATAAATATCAAATCATCACATTGTACACCTGAAACTAATATCATGTAATATGTCAATTATACCTAAATAAAAAAATAAATTAAATGAACTCAAAGACAGAGTAAGGAATGTTTAATGTGTCTTGCTTACATGGGTTTGGGCTTCATCACGCTAGGGAAAACCAAGATTTGCTTTTTTCTCAACAGAAGAACACACTGGCCTTTGATGCAGATGCATTTAGCTGATTAAATAGTTTGTAAAATGTGTGGGACTTTTCTCCCTTTGTCAGATTGGCGAGCAACAAGAAAAGAAGACTTATGCATTGGAAAATAGTGGGGGGTGGCTTTTGTTGAGAGATACTTTTTGGAAGCTGAAATATTAAAATCTAGTCACTTCTAAGCAAACATACAGTCTGTGAGATAACAAAACATTCAAGCATATGTTGATTAATTAGATGACAATGGAATATTTGGCCAATGAATCAAAGTTTAGTTCTACATGATGCCAAACATCTGGATATTTAGAAGCAGCTGTTTGGCATCCTGTGGACCAAATAGAAGCATCATTGTACTGCTGTGGCTCTAGATTGCTTTCTGTCTAATCTGCCCCACTGTCCCTAAGATACAGTCCCACAAACACGATTGATAAACCAGGGCAGATACTAGTTTGGGTCGAGGTCAGGTAGTAAAGTTGATGGAGACAGAATTTCTCATTGGGATTCAGATCTAAGGAGCAGATGTGAGGCAGATTTATTAGAAAGACTGAACCTCCTAAATGCAACAGTTCAGAAAGCCACGGTGCACCAGTACAAGACAGGAAGTAATATGGAATCCAGGACAAAAGTGATACCTCCTTGTTTCACCTTTTGCTGTCAATAGCATGGAGTAGTGAAAAGAGCATAGGACCAAAATCTAAAGGAACTGGGCTCTGCTCCTGGCTCTACCACCCTCTTACACATATGACCATGTGCCCACTCTCTGAAACTCAACTTGCTTTTTTTTTTTTTAAGTCTTTATTGAATTTGTTACTATATTGCTTCTGTTTTATGTTTTGGTTTTTTGGGCGCGAGACATGTGCGATCTTAGCTCCCTGACCAGGGATCGAACCCACACCCCCTGCATTGGAAGGTGAAATCTTAACCAGTGGACCACCAGGAGAGTCCCTTCTTTTTTTTTTTAATTGGAGTATAGTTGATTTACAATGTTGTGTTAGTTTCAGATGTACAGCAAAGTGAATCAGTTATACGTATACGTATATCTACTCTTCTCTTGGATTCTTTTCCCATATAGGTCATTACAGAGTACTGAGAACAGTTCCCTGTGTTATATAGTAGGTCCTTATTAGCTATCTATTTTATGTATAGTAGTGTGTATATATCAATCCCAATCTTCCAGTTTATCCCTCCCCCCGCTGCCCTGGTAACCATAAGTTTGTGTTCTCCATCTGTGACTCTATATCTGTTTTGTAAATAAGTTCATTTGTACCAATTTTTTTAGACTCCACATAAAAGGGGTATCATATTCGTCTTTCTGTGTCTGACTTACTTCACTCAGTATGACAATCTCTAGGTCCATCCATGTTGCTGTGAATGACATTATTTCATTCCTTTTTATGGCTGTGAAACTCAACTTTCTAACAGGTAAACTAGAGATAGTGATAACTATCTCAAAGAACTGTTGAAAGGTTCAAGTGAAACTACTGACATGCTCCATAAACAGTAAAGTGGTACAAAATGTAAATGATCAGGAACAGTTTTTTTTCATTCCCACTTTTTGATATCATGTAAAACTTACAGTGATTAGCTAAAATGATGGGAGCTACAGGTAAGAATATTTCAGAGAGTTCCTGGTGGGCATGGGGTGTCCGAAAAGGTGCTTGGAGACCCTAATGGAGAAGAGCTTGGGGTTTGGAGAAAAACAGACCTGGGTTTGAGATCCTGCTTCAGTGTGGTTTAGCTGTGTGTCCTTGGGCAAGTTACTTCTCTGCTCTGGTTTCCTGACTTGGGAAGTGGGGCTTATGATAGTAGCTGCCTCAGGGGGCTGTGGGGACTAAAGGAGATAACGCCGCCAGAGCTCCCTACCTGGCTCAAAGCACATGCACAGGAGCTGCTTGCACCAGGAAGTTTCCCATCACTGAATGGGCTCAGGGAGAGGCTGAACCCCAGTCTCTCCAAGGCATCGATGGTGTGTGAAGAGGTTGGGCAAAACGACTTCTAAATTTCCTTCAAATTCAAAACTTCCCTGAGTTTCTGACATCAAAATACTGAATTGGAGGAAAGCAACAAGAAATGAATTTGATCCTTGGAAAAGATGATTTCACTTACGTGCAGAATGAGAAACTATATATGAATAAACATCGAGCACTGCTCTCCAAAGCTCTTTACTGGCACTGAACCCAGCCCATTACTTAGCAAAGCCCAACACAACTCACCAGCTTGTTCACACTGTCCTGTGCTTTCAAGTGTCAGAATTTCAACTTCTCCCGCTCTTGTTGGGTTGGCCCCAGTACAAGATAAGGGACCAGAGGATCTTGTTGGCAAGTGAAAGAGTGAAAACAGTAACAGCAGTTATCAGGGTAACTGTGCCATTCAACCCAAGTTAGGTTGTAATTACTGGCTGCACAGATAAAGTTCTTCAGGGCGGAGCTATCGATGTTTCTTGCTTTGCAAACAAAACACTATTCTTCCCGTTAAACTCATCTTTTAGGAGAGAGAAAGGACAGCCCAGCTTTGGACACTGAGCCCTTGTTGAAAAATCTGTGCTGTGGAGAGAAAAATTCTTCTTAGCAAATGCATATTTCTCTTTGTCAGAAGTAGAGTGAACTGTGAGGACCTCAATAAACATAAGCTACATTTAAATATTTTTTCCATATTTTCTTAACTTCTTTCACTCATTTTTTTTTCAGTGCCCACTATGTACTCAGAACACTGCTAAGTCTTCTGCATGTTTTGGTGGGGCTTCTCCACCTGCTGGTCCAGATCCACTTTTCCACCCTGCTCTGGGCGCCCCCCAGGAAGCTGAACTTGCCTGGATGCATCCCCCAGGCTCCACTGACTTCCGGTGTGTAGTTGAGTTTGATCATTGGGAGGCAACAGCAAGCGTCAGAAACATGAGAGAAGAGAGAGATTAGGTTATCTATTTCCAGACTCCCATCTCACATCTGCTCCCTGAGTTTCAGCTACTGAAAATCCAGGACCTGCACTGAGTTGTTGGCAATCTTGGGAGGTCTCACCATCCCCTCTGATTTCTTTTAACCCTGCTTACACCTTTGTAAATAAACCATTAAATAAGTGGCCCTTAGAGTGTGCCATCTGTTTTTGTTTCTTTTTTGCTCAGATTCTGACTGATATACATGCTTATTTTCAAAGAACTGTAACCAGGAAAGACATAGCTACTTTGAGGCCAAGGGTGTAAAGAGCCAGTGTGGGTCCTACATTCATCAGGAAGCAAAGACCTCCAAGATGTCAGAGATGCCATTTGGAAGCAGCCCAGATCCTTGATCACCCTTGGAGGAAAGCCACCTGCCCCCCTCAGACTGTGACATGAGCAAGAAGTAAAATTTTATCAGGTGAAGCCATTGAAATATTGGGGTTCATTTGTTACTGCAGCAGAACCTATTGTATCCTGACTAATCCTCTTATCTAATTTAACCCTTATGACCACCCTGTGAAGTAGATACTAATATTAATCCTCATCTTATAGCAAAGTGCTTAGGGAACTTGCAATGACACCAGAAGCAGCAGAACTGGTGTTCCAGCCAGATCTTTCTGACCCCAAAGCCTAGTACAGTTTTCCCCTAAACTGTACTCTTTTATGTGGGATAGGGAGACTATCTTTTCTCCATGTGTAGGAAGACGTACTCTCTACCAGTGAATCTTGCAAATGGCATGAGCCCAGGACAGGCCTGCTGGCCACATAGACAGTACATCCAGCAAATATTGAGGGACCTCTCCTGAAGCTGAGAGGTGAGTAGAGATCTCCTTAATACTCTAGCTCACCTTCCCTGGAAAAGAAGGATATAGGATTTTTTTTTCCCCTTGCTCCAGGCCTTTAAATTATTCGTATGCAAGTATCACAGTTTTCCATCCTTCTCTGGAATGAAAACTGTAGCTCTTTCTTTGTTGCCCTTATTGAGTATATTTCTTCAGAGAGACTAGGGACCCATTTATACCTATTTATTTTAAAAATATGATTCTTAATGTGCACAATGCCACTGAATTGTACACTTAAAAATGGTTAAAATGGTAAATTTTATGTTACATACGTTTTACCACAATAGAAAAAATTGTTTTAAAATACGATTCTTCAAATTTTGATTGAAAAAGGTACAGGACTGCATCCTTGCCATGGATGACTTGCTTTTGAAAATGCATGTTCAGTGCCTTTCCAGGGTTTCATTATCAGCTGGAGGAAACAGGCTTCGTCACTTGCAGGAAGAAATCATTGACTCTAGGTCAGATCAGTTCCTTGCATTCAACAATAATGACTGTTTTTTCTGTTACCGAAGGAAATTCAGCCACACAGTGACTTCTGAAATTTTGTGCATAGGAAGGAAAAGCCAAAGGAGGGCTTGGTGGCCCAAGCCGGAAATGTGACCTATTGAGCTTTTCTGAGGCAATGAGGTCAGAGAATCCTTTTTCCCTTTAAGCTGGATGTGCGAAGCCTCAGCAGTTTGCATTCTATGGCTTTGTAGAGGATGAACTCGAAGGCTAACATTCTGATCCAAATGTCCTATGTGTTTCCCATGATCAGTTTGCCCTGGCTTCTTTCGCTGAGTTTTCAATGCATCTGGAGTAGGTCTTAGTGTATGGAAACCATTCTCTCCTACTTATGTTTTCTTAGACATGAAGCTGCTCCTTGGAAAAGAAGGCAGGAATTTACTTGGAAAACCCAGCCCTTTTATTTAGAATAGTGTCTGAACCAATACATACTTGCCCAGGGTCCTTAAAAAGACCTGTCGGGTGAAGTGGGAGTTTGCGGTCCGATTCTCTGTGTGGTGTCCGAAGCCAATATAGGCAGAGAAGGGGACTAGCTTGAGGTGGCCACCACCTGTTGTTTGCTTCCTGTTAGACCTGACCTCGACTCTCGGTCGGAGTGTCCAACAGACTATGTCAAGAGTGGCCTTATCCCCACTCTGTCCTTAGGGATGACATGTTTTTGAACGGTCACGCATTTCTACCAAGAGGATGAGAATTCTCAATCCAGTCTGAAGCTTTTATTTTAAGGGCTGACGAGCTGCAGAAATTTTCCACTAACCAGCCCATATCCATTTCCTGCCCTTTTCTGTCCTGCTCTGGTCCTGACGTGCTCTGAAACTACTTAACCTGGAGGCTTGCAGAGCCTTGAGTCCCTTTTAATGCTTCAATAGTGACAGGGTTATGGTTTGTGGCAATGACATTTTACTCTGAAAGAGATTATCTAAGCTTTTGTCACCCAGCGGCCTCAGCATCACCGGGAACTTGTTAGGAAGCTCAGGCTGCACCCAAACCTCGTCGATTAGAGTCTGCATTTCAACAAGATTCCAGGCAATTGGGGTTTTCGAAAAGCACTCTTGTAACCCACAGATGACTGAGGTCACTGGATACTATTCCACGCGCAGAGCCTAGATGCAGAAGGATTGTTAGGACAGAGGGGCTCTCGAGCCCGCGGCTCTCCCCTTCCCGACACACCCTGGCCACGTGCGCAGCTCGGCGCTCTGCGTCCCCTCCGCTGCGCACCCGCTGGCCGGTGGGGAACCCGCGAGCCTGGGCTCCCTGCGGGCCAAGGCGCTGCTCACTGAGAACGTGGCGTCGCTCGGAGGCAAGACGGCCCGGGACCACACCCAGATGAATGAGCTGCAGCGGCGGCACCTCGGGGGCCCCGGGCCTGGTCGCGCTCGGCTTCCCGAGCAAGCAGTTTGGGCAACAGGTGCGCAGGGCGGAGCGGGGGTGGGAGCGCGACCCGGGTCAGGAGCGCCGGCGGGCCCCGCGGCTGCGCGCGCCCTGGGCGTGGAGAGGCGGGCCTCCGGCTCGCTTCCCGCCGGCGCTCGTCCCGCCTGGCGTTCAAGTCCACCCAGGGGTTTTGCAAGAAAGGCAACAGTCCAGTGACTCATGGGCAAACTCCATGTCTGCGGTCAGAAGGCTTCCCCTCCCGTCACGGTCCCGGGTCCCAGCTGCTCTTCTCTCCCGCGGGAAAATGCCAAGAATGAGGAGATCCTGAAGGGCCTCAGGTACGTCCGACCAGACGGCGGGTTCGAGCCCGGGCTCAGGCTCCGGGCCAAGGGCGAGGGGAACGGCGCGCAGGCGCACCCGCTCTTCGCCTCCGCGAGGCGCTGCGCACGGCCAGTGTCGACGCCCCTGCCCTCGTGACCGACCCCGAGCTCCTCGCCTGGTCTCCGGCGTGTGGCAGCGACGTCCCCTGGAACTTCCAGAAGCTCCTGGTGGGCCTGGACGGTGTGCCGTGCACACGTACAGCCGCCGCTTTCTGACCCTCGACCTCGAGCCTGCCATCGAGGCCCTGCTGCCCTAGGGGCCCCGCTGTGCCCCGGGCGCCCCTCCTACCCCTGCTGCTTGGCAGTCACAGCGCTGCCCTCTGGGGATTTGATCCGTGAAGGTGTTTCCTCTAAACCTGCGTGGAGGAACGCCTGATGTCCGGGAAAATCCCCCGAGATGGGCGCTGGTCCATCCCAGCCTCCCCTTTCCCAGACCACAGCCCCTCACTAATAAAGTGCTGAGTGTCAGGGGGAAAAAAAAAAAAGACAGGACAGAGGGTCAACTATGAAGTATTTCAGTGATAGGCTGGTGAAAGCAGAGGAAAATTGGGTTAGCTCCCCTTTGATCACTACTTCCCCTCAGGCATCTCATGAAATCCTGTTCTATTTTCCCTCTTCAGCCCAACTCTAGAGAATCTGGTAGTCATTCATCCTATAATAAATGGATGGGAGGATACTTTTCATTCCATCAAAGCCAAACATTCGTTAAGTGTCTCTTACGCACCAAAAAGTGCTTTTCAGGAAGAAATGGTGAACTAGAGTGGAAAAAGAGAAGGCTGGTGGGAGAAACTGAGAAATAATTAGGAGATAAATTAGCCAGAATTTAGTAACTGGTGTTGTGGTTCTGGGGTGGGAGGGTGGGTTTGAAGGAGAGCGTGGAGATGAGGTGATTTCTCAATTATTAGCCCGTGTGGCTGGGATCGAGGTGGTGCCAATACCCTGAGACAGAGGAGACAGCCGGAGAAGGAGCACGTTTAGGGAAGAAGAGGATGCGTTTCGCATTGCCCAGACTGAGCCAGACATCTCATGGGCATTTGGATATATGTGTCTGGAGGAAATTGAATTTCGAAAAAGAAGAACTAACCAGGAAACATATGATTGACCTGGAGCTACAGAGTGGGGATAAGTGGCTTATTCCTCTAAATTTGAGAATAAAATAAAGGACAGCGCCCTCCTGACAACCTGTAAGCTTGAGTGGTGTCAGGTCCACTCTGCACTGTTTTTCCTCCTGGGAGCAGGGCCGGGCACTCGACTTCTTCTCATCTCGCTAGAGCACATCCTCCCTCCACACCGGCCCTCAAGGCTCCTTACCCCACGCCAGGATGAGGAGGAGGATGTGGCAGCCCCGGTCCCCATTCTTTGTAGTTCCTGGACGTGGCACGTAATCCTTCGGTTTGGGGTTTTTCACACCAATCCCTATAGGAAACAAGAGGAGGAGAAAGACGGGAGCAAGAATAAAAGTGGTCTCCTGTGTAGTATTTCTACTTGGAGTAAATAGATTTTCGGAACCATTCAGCTTGGTACTTTTCCTGGACATCAAAGGTGCCCCTGGGGAATTAAATGGGAAAGGAAACTTATGTTGACTGACTTGACTGAGAGTAAAAACAAAGGGAGTTCTAATCATGAAAATGATGGAATGCATTTTCTTCCCAGATTAATAGGTTGCTCTCTGGGTTTTTTTGTTTCTTTTTTTCTCTTTCTTTTAGCTTTGTTTTGTTTTCTTCTTTATTCTTTTTTTTATTATGAATTTATTTATTAATTAATTTATTTTTGGCTGCATTGGGTCTTCATTGCTGCACATGGGCTTTCTCTACTTGCGGCGAGCAGGGGACACTCTTCGTTGTGGTGAGCAGGCTTCTCATTGTAGTGGCTTCTCTTGTTGCGGAGCATGGGCTCTAGGCACACGGGCTTCAGTAGTTGTGGCACACAGGCTCAGTAATTGTGGCTCACGGGCTCTAGAGTGCTGGCTTTCTCTAGTTGCGGTGAGCGGGGGACACTCTTCATTGTGGTGAGCAGGCTTCTCATTGTAGTGGCTTCTCTTGTTGCGGAGCATGGGCTCTAGGCACGCGGGCTTCAGTGGTTGTGGCACACAGGCTCAGTAATTGTGGCTCACGGGCTCTAGAGCGCTGGCTCAGTAGTTGTGGCACACGGGCTTAGCTGCTCCGTGGCATGTGGGATCTTCCCGGACCAGGGCTCGAACCCATGTCTCCTGCATTGGCCGGCGGATTCTTAACCACTGTGCCACCAGGGAAGTCCCTTTTTTATTCTTATTTGCCCTTCTCTTGGGACCAAATCTTGACTCTTGTACAAAATCCCATGCACGCAGATCGCTGTCTGTGAGGTCCTCGTTGCTCCAGAGAATGAAATCAGAGCCTCCAACTATAGGTATTAACACAAGGCTACGGAACTCAGATAAATGAATTTCAAATGCTGCCCTGTGCGTGATGAATAACAGTTCCTTGCACTAAACAGGATATAGGATTTATGTGACATTTTGTGCTGAGAAATAGTGTCACTAACCAGGCAAATGGCTTGTGGTTTCTCCACTTTTCTCTCAAATGATAAAAGTATTCATTTTCTCCTCTTTTGACAAAGAAAGAAAAAAACCTGGACCATTAGCCCTTTAGCCTTCCTTCAAAGATTTTGTGCAGCATGAAGTAATGCTGGCATTTTTAAAGTGAAATTAAGTAATAAAAAGACTAATCTGAATAGTTCCTCTCACTTGGCCATCCTTCACCCGCAGTTACTCAAAGTAGCTCAGGTGAAAGTCATTTCTCCTGATTTACCAGAATAGTTTTTGTAAGGTGATCATAGTTTCTTGGAAAGGCTTCTGGGAAAATCCTTTGGATTTTTCAAATCAGAGATAAACATCACCCGTTATATTTGATCGCTAGAGATAACTGGTGGACTTTTGCCTAACAGCAAAAATAATCAGTGCAATTTCTTTACACACATTCACTCAATAACATTCCTTGACATCTACGGTGAACACAGATTATGCTTGGTGTGAAGAGATTCCTGCTCTGGGGAAATACATGTTCTTGGCAGGAGACAGATATGTAGCGATGAAAACAATGTGAGAGTGATGTGATAGAATGATGTAGAAAGGGCCAAGGGAGCGTGGACTAGAGACGTTCTAATTTTGTGGGAAGGAGAGAGGATGAATCGGGAAGCGTCATAGTAGAGGTAACATTAAAGCAGGGTCTTGAAGAATCAGCAAGAGAAGGGAAGGTAGCATGGGCAAAGGGAGCAGAGTGAGAAGGCCATGGGTTTAAGGTATATGTGTGTTTAGGATATGGGGTGTATGGGAGGGAAGGAAAAGGAGGGCAAGGACCTGATTGTGACTGTCAGCTGGGCTAGGTCAGGAAGTTTACATGTTATCCTACAGGTAGTGATGCGCTGCTGTGAGGGTTTTAATCAGGAAACTGCTGCTTTCTTGTATTTTCGGAAAAACACCCAGATGCTCTATTTTCACACTCTGGCACTCTGGCGCTACAGAAATAAACAGAGTAGGATTACACAATTTATAAAATGTTGCTTACTCTTGGGATGTGAAGGTCTGGTCCTATCTAGTTCCAGGTCTCCCTTTTTGTTTACGTATGCAAAGCACACCCACATGCTTGCACGTGGACGTACCTATGTGAGCAGGGGTGGGGATGGGGGATGAGGATGATACCCCTGGACACCTACCAGCCAAGAGCACATGCCTAGACATCTAACTTCCTCAGTGTCTACCCGCCCTTCTCGACTGGCGTTCCTCCATAACATTAACCCTTAATGCCTTAAGGCATCTGATATATTTTTGATAGGTCAACTTCTCTCTTATGTATCTAGAATGGAACTAGCTATGGACTTGGGAGAACTGAGAAAACAGTCACTCAAATCACTTTCTGTAGGGCTTAGTACTTCATACCCTTCCAGTTAAGAAAACCTGGAGAGGGACTTCTCTGGTGGTCCGGTGGTTGACTCCGTGCTTCCACTGCAGGGGGTCTGGGTTCGATCCCTGGTAGGGGAACTAAGATCCCTCTTGCTGTGTGGCACGGCCAAAAATAAAAACAACAAAAGACTGGAGACAGAAAAGTTAAGATGGTACTGCAGTGGTCCAGGGGTTGGATGTATTGTCTTTGCATGGTTCCCAACAGAAAGACGGGCCCCGTAACACAGTAACAATGTCTGTGCTCTGCAACTATGTTCCCAGCCATAACGGACTGCTTTAAGGGAAGATATCTCACCCAAATACACCAATCAGATTCTCTCACCTGAGAATTTGAAACTTGGAAAAGGGACACAAAAATTAGGATCCTTTGAGCTGATTCAGTATGGCAGAACTCAGGAACAATGCTGTTGAGATTCTTGGTGCTGTCTTGCTTTCTGCCTTCTGGAGGCTTGATAATTTCTTTCTAAATTTCAATTTTAATTATTTCATCACAAACATTAAAATGAAAAAAATAAATTACAAAGTAAATCCTCCCCCTGAGGCAGGAGATAGATGGGCCCCAGGCTGAACAGTTTCTCCCCTGTGGACAAACACTCCAAAATGGCAGGAGAGAGGAGCTGAGCCCTGCCCAGATGAGAGATAAAAGACCACCCATTCCTCCTTCTGAAAGTCAAGGAGACCTCCCCGACTACACATGCGCAGAAAGGCTCCTCGGAGGTCAAAAGGGAGGGGGCGTCACTTCATAGTAAGTGATGTCAACCTACCCATAGGCCTCTTTGCTAGAATCCATCTTGGCTAAGAGGTACGCGCCCACACATGGGAGGACCCTGACAGACACCAAATACAGACTCAGAACCAGGCAAAGCAAGATGATTGGCCAAAGGAAAACCGGAAGAAATGCCCTGTAAAAGTGATTCAAACTACCACGAGGGCGGGACTCTCTCTGAGCCCGCCCATGTGTCTATCCACACGTACTTGTTTCCCTCCTAATAAACACTTTACTTGCTTCACTACTTTCTGTCTCTATGTGGAAATTCATTTCTACAGAGCTGATGGGCCAGGGCCTTTTCGCTGACCACTGGTCTACTGGCTAGGATTCAGCGCTCTCACTGCCATGGCCCAACTTCCATCTCTGGCCAGGAATCGAAATCCTGCTTCAAGCTGCTGTAGGCTGAGACCTCCCAAGATCACCCACATGTATACATTCTGTCCATTATTTATAAAATTAGACTTTATAAAAACATATAGAAGTATATACATGTATGGGGGCCATATACTGTTTTCTAATCTGGGTCAGAGCTTTTTGGTTTTGTTTTGATTTTAGTCAAAAAATATATTGTGGTTGTCTTTCCATGTCAATTGATACAGAACTTCTTAATGCTTTTTAATGGTTTCATAACATTCCATTACACAGAGCATAATTTATTGATTGTTTATTTCTTCCTGGGCTTCAATTAGAAGCATTCCTAAAATCTTAATACTGAGTAAACAGTAAAACAGTAAAAGGCCTATGTAAATCTATGAAGCATAAAGATGAAGAGTCAGAAATAAGCCCCATCTTTTTTTAAAAAATATATTTATTTATTTATTTGGCTGCACTGGGTCTTAGTTGCAGCACACGGGCTCTTTAGTTGTGGCATGCGGACTCTTAGTTGCAGCATTCCCTGACCAGGGATCAAACCCAGGCCGCCTGCATTGGGAGCACGGAGTCTTAACCACTGGACCACCAGGGAAGTCCCAAACCCTCATCTTTATGATCAGTTGATCTTCAACAATGATGCCAAGACAATTCCATGGGGAAAAGAATAGTCTTTTCAATAGATGGTTCTGTGATAACTGGATATCTACATGCAAAAGAATGAAATTGCATGCCTCCCTCCCAACATACAAAAAAATTAACTCATTGATCAAAGGCCTATATATAAGTATTAAAACTATAAAACTCTTAGAAGAAAACTTGGGTGTAAATATTCACGGTCTTGAATTAGGCAATAGTTTTCTTAAACATGACATCAAAAGCACAAGCAAGAAAAGAAAAAAATAGATAAATTGCACATCATCAAAATTAAAAACTTTTGTGCTTCAAAAGGCACCAAAAAAGTGAAAAGACAACCTACAGAATGAAAATTTTTTGCAAATCATATATCTACTAAGGTACTTGTATCTAGAATATATTAAAAACTCTTACAACCTAATAATAAAGACAACACAATTAAAAATGGGCAAAAGATTTGAGTAGACATTCCCCATTTGTACAAGAAGATGTATAAATAGCCAATAAGCACATAAAAAGATGCTCAACATCACTAAACCTCAGGGAAATACAAATCAAATCAACAATGAGATCCACTTCATACCCACCAGGATGATAAAATCAAAAAGACAACTAATAACAAATGTTGGCTAGGATGTAGAAAAATTGGAACTCTCAAACGTTGTTTATGGTAAGAACATACAATGATGCAGCCACTTTGGAGAATGGTCTGACAGCTCCTCAATAGGTTAAACAAAGAGCTACCACATGACCCTGCAATTCTCCTTCTAGACATATACCCAGGAGAAATGAAAAAGTATGCCCATACAGAAAATTGTACATGAATGTTCATAACAGAATTATTCATAATGGCCAAAAAGTCAAAACAACTAAAATGTCCATCAACTGAAAAATGGACAAATAAAATGTGGTATATCTATACAATGCAGAATTACTTGAAAACAAAAAATTTAAATACTAGTACATGCTACAGCATGGATAAACTCTGAAAACATTATGCTAAGTAAAAGAAGCTAGTCACAGAAGACCTCATATTATATGGTTCCATTTATATCTAATGTCCAGAATAGGCAAATCTATAGAGACAGGGAATAGATTGCCCTGGGCTGGAGGGAGGAGGGAAGGGTTGTTGGGGAAAACTGGGGAGTGCTTGCCAATGAGTTTCTTTCTGGAATGATGAAAATGTTCTAAAATTGACTATGGTGATGGTTGCACATATCTGTGAATATATTAAAAACCATTGAATTGGTTTACATGGGTGAATTTTATGAAATGTGAGTTATATCTCAGTAAAGCTGTTATTTAGAAAATCTGTGAAAGTGGGTAACGAGATGATTTTGTAAACTCCTCAGCAAGTTTGGGGGTTCTGCAGAGACTCCGCTAGGGCTCAAGGCTCAGGCTCACAGGTTGAAGGATCTGGGGTCTGGTGACAGCCGCGACACCGCAGTCCCATGAGGCATCTCTAGCGTTGCTTTAGCAGCATTTTAGTGTCCAGTTGTGCTTGTCCTCTGATCCCAGGGCCCCAGATCTCCAGGGAATAGATAGATTCTGGCTCTGAACCTGAGCCCCAGGTGACGTTTCATTTGGCCTTTGACCTCAGCAGCTGGAGCCTAATATTCTTTGTGCAGAAAATGAATCAGTTCACTCTGTCTTTGCCATGATGATCAGGGCAGAACAACATGGCCATCTGAGGCCAGCACTGTCTGCCATTAATCAGAATAATTCAGAATAACCAAGATAGGGCTCTGTAAGGCCTACACTGTCAGGTTAATGAATGGGAGGAATAAAAACCATGTTTCCAGACCTGGCGAGAGTAGTTTGGAAACTCAGTTATGCCATGCAGACCATGTAATTCACCATTAATATTCCTAAGGAGAGATCTCCAAAATGGAAGGTGCCCACCCCAAAGGGGGCCAGTCTACTGGGGTACAACAGCATCATATTAAAATTTCTATGCATTCTTTATTTAATCTTTTTTAAGTTTCTATTTTTTCAAATTAATTATTTATTTATTTTAAATTTTTTCGACTGTGTCGGGTCTTCGTTGCTGCACGCTGGCTTTCTCTAGTTGCAGCAGGGCTACCCTTCGTTGTGGTGTGAGGGCTTCTCATTGCAGAGGCTTCTCTTGTTGCGGAGCTCTAGGTGCATGGGCTTCAGTAGTTGTGGTGCATGGGCTCAGTAGTTGTGGCACGCGGGCTCAGTAGTTGTGGCGCACGGGCTTAGTTGCTCTGCAGCATGTGGGATCTTCCTGGACCAGGGCTCAAACCCGTGTCCCCTACATTGGCAGGCGAATTCTTTTTTTTTTTTTTTTTAACATCTTTATTGAAGTATAATTGCCTTACAGTGGTGTGTTAGCTTCTGCTTTATAACAAAGTGAATCAGTTATACACATACAATATGTTCCCATATCTCTTCCCTCTTGCATCTCCCTCCCTCCCACCCTCCCCATCCCACCCCTCTAGGTGGTCACAAAGCACCAAGCTGATCTCCCTGTGCTATGTGGCTGCTTCCCACTAGCTATCTATTTTACATTTGGTAGTGTATATATGTCCATGACACTCTCTTACCCTGTCACATCTCACCCCACCCCCTCCCCATATCCTCAAGTCCATTCTCTAGTAGGTCTGTGTCTTTATTCCCGTCTTGCCACTAGGTTCTTCATGGCTTTTTTTTTTTTTCCTTAGATTCCGTATATATGTGTTAGCATACTGTATTTGTTTTTCTCTTTCTGACTTACTTCACTCTGTATGACTGACTCTAACTCCATCCACCTCATTACAAATACCTCCATTTCATTTCTTTTTATGGCTGAGTAATATTCCATTGTATATATGTGCCACATCTTCTTTATCCATTCATCTGTCGATGGACATTTAGGTTGCTTCCATGTCCTGGCTATTGTAAATAGAGCTGCAATGAACATTTTGGTACATGACTCTTTTTGAACTATGGTTTTCTCAGGGTATATGCCCAGTAGTGGGATTGCTGGGTCGTATGGTAGTTCTATTTGTAGTTTTTTAAGGAACCTCCATACTGTTCTCCATAGTGGCTGTATCAATTTACATTCCCACCAACAGTGCAAGAGTGTTCCCTTTCCTCCACACCCTCTCCAGCATTTATTGTTTCTAGATTTTTTGATGATGGCCATTCTGACCGGTGTGAGATGATATCTCATTGTAGTTTTGATTTGCATTTCTCTAATGATTAATGATGTTGAGAATTCTTTCATGTGTCTGTAGGCCATCTGTATATCTTCTTTGGAGAAATGTCTATTTAGGTCTTCTGCCCATTTTTGGATTGGGTTGTTCGTTTTTTTGTTATTGAGCTGCATGAGCTGCTTGTAAATCTTGGAGATTAATCCTTTGTCAGTTGCTTCATTTGCAAATATTTTCTCCCATTCTGAGGGTTGTCTTTTGGTCTTGTTTATGGTTTCCTTTGCTGTGCAAAAGCTTTTAAGTTTCATTAGGTCCCATTTGTTTATTTGTGTTCTTATTTCCATTTCTCTGGGAGCTGGGTCAAAAAGAATCTTGCTGTGATGTATGTCATAGAGTGTTCTGCCTATGTTTTCCTCTAAGAGTTTGATAGTGTCTGCCCTTACACTTAGGTCTTTAATCCATTTTGAGTTTATTTTTGTGCATGGTGTCAGGGAGTGTTCTAATTTCATACTTTTACATGTACCTGTCCAATTTTCCCAGCACCACTTATTGAAGAGGCTGTCTTTTCTCCACTGTATATGCTTGCCTCCTTTATCGAAGATAAGGTGACCATATGTGTGTGGGTTTATCTCTGGGCTTTCTATCCTGTTCCATTGATCTATATTTCTGTTTTTGTGCCAGTACCAAACTGTCTTGATTACTGTAGCTTTGTAATATAGTCTGAAGTCAGGGAGCCTGATTCCCCCAGCTCCATTTTTCGTTCTCAAGATTGCTTTGGCTATTCGGGGTCTTTTGTGTTTCCATACAAATTGTGAAATTTTTTGTTCTAGTTCTGTGAAAAATGCCAGTGGTAGTTTGATAGGGATTGCATTGAATCTGTAGATTGCTTTGGGTAGTAGAGTCATTTTCACAATGTTGATTCTTCCAATCCAGGAACATGGTATATCTCTCCATCTATTTGTATCATCTTTAATTTCTTTCATCAGTGTCTTATAATTTTCTGCATACAGGTCTTTTGTCTCCTTAGGTAGGTTTATTCCTAGATATTTTATTCTTTTTGTTGCAATGGTAAATGGGAGTGTTTTCTTAATTTCACTTTCAGATTTTTCGTCATTAGTGTATAGAAATGCAAGAGATTTCTGTGCATTAATTTTGTATCCTGCTACTTTACCAAATTCATTGATTAGCTCTAGGAGTTTTCTGGTAGCATCTTTAGGATTCTCTATGTATAGTATCATGTCATCTGCAAATAGTGACAGCTTTACTTCTTCTTTTCCGATTTGGATTCCTTTTATTTCTTTGTCTTCTCTGATTGCTGTGGCTAACACTTCCAAAACTATGTTGAATAATAGTGGTGAGAGTGGGCAACCTTGTCTTGTTCCTGATCTTAGTGGAAATGGTTTCAGTTTTTCACCATTGAGGACAATGTTGGCTGTGGGTTTGTCATATATGGCCTTTATTATGTTGAGGAAAGTTCCCTCTATGCCTACTTTCTGCAGGGCTTTTATCATAAATGGGTGTTGAATTTTGTCGAAAGCTTTCTCTGCATCTATTGAGATGATCATATGGTTTTTCTCCTTCAATTTGTTAATATGGTGTATCACATTGATTGATTTGCGTATATTGAAGAATCCTTGCATTCCTGGGATAAACCCCACTTGATCATGGTGTATGATCCTTTTAATGTGCTGTTGGATTCTGTTTGCTAGTATTTTGTTGAGGATTTTTGCATCTATGTTCATCAGTGATATTGGCCTGTAGTTTTCTTTCTTTGTGACATCTTTGTCTGGTTTTGGTATCAGGGTGATGGTGGCCTCGTAGAATGAGTTGGGGAGTGTTCCTCCCTCTGCAATATTTTGGAAGAGTTTGAGAAGGATAGGTGTTAGCTCTTCTCTAAATGTTTGATAGAATTCACCTGTGAAGCCATCTGGTCCTGGGCTTTTGTTCGTTGGAAGGTTTTTAATCACAGTTTCAATTTCAGTGCTTGTGATTGGTCTGTTCATATTTTCTATTTCTTCCTGGTTCAGTCTGGGCAGGTTGTGCATTTCTAAGAATCTGTCCATTTCTTCCAGGTTGTCCATTTTATTGGCATAGAGTTGCTTGTAGTAATCTCTCATGATCTTTTGTATTTCTGCAGTGTCAGTGGTTACTTCTCCTTTTTCATTTCTAATTCTATTGATTTGAGTCTTCTCCCTTTTTCTCTTGATGAGTCTGGCTAATGGTTTATCAATTTTGTTTATCTTCTCAAAGAACCAGCTTTTAGTTTCATTGATTTTTGCTATTGTTTCCTTCATTTCTTTTTCATTTATTTCTGACCTGATCTTTATAATTTCTTTCCTTCTGCTGGCTTTGGGGTTTTTTTGTTCTTCTTTCTCTAATTGCTTTAGGTGCAAGGTTAGGTTGTTTATTCGAGATGTTTCCTGTTTCTTGAGGTAGGCTTGTATTGCTATAAACTTCTCTCTTAGCACTGCTTTTGCTGCGTCCCATAGGTTTTGGGTCGTCGTATCTCCATTGTCATTTGTTTCTAGGTATTTTTTGATTTCCCCTTTGATTTCTTCAGTGATCACTTCGTTATTAAGCAGTGTATTGTGTAGCCTCCATGTGTTTGTATTTTTTACAGATCTTTTCCTGTAATTGATATCTAGTCTCATAGCGTTGTGGTCGGAAAAGATACTTGATACGATTTCAATTTTCTTAAATTTACCAAGGCTTGATTTGTGACCCAAGATATGATCTATCCTGGAGAATGTTCCATGAGCACTTGAGAAAAATGTGTATTCTGTTGTTTTTGGGTGGAATGTCCTATAAATATCAATTAAGTCCATCTTGTTTAATGTATCATTTAAAGCTTGTGTTTCCTTATTTATTTTCATTTTGGATGATCTGTCCATTGGTGACAGTGGGGTGTTAAAGTCCCCTACTATGATTGTGTTGCTGTCGATTTCCCCTTTTATGGCTGTTAGTATTTGCCTTATGTATTGAGGTGCTCCTATGTTGGGTGCATAAATATTTACAATTGTTATACCTTCCTCTTGGATCGATCCCTTGATCATTATATAGTGTCCTTCTTTGTCTCTTGTAATAGTCTTTATTTTGAAGTCTATTTTGTCTGATATGAGAATTGCTACTCCAGCTTTCTTTTGATTTCCATTTGCATGGAATATCTTTTTCCATCCCCTCACTTTCAGTCTATATGTGTCTCTAGGTCTGAAGTGGGTCTCTTGTAGACAGCATATATATGGGTATTGTTTTTGTATCCATTCAGCCAGCCTGTGTCTTTTGGTGGGAGCATTTAATCCATTTACATTCAAGGTAATTATCGATATGTATGTTCCTATTCCCATTTTCTTAAATGTTTTGGGTTTGTTATTGTAGGTGTTTTCCTTCTCTTGTGTTTCTTGCCTAGAGAAGTTCCCTTAGCATTTGTTGTAAAGCTGGTTTGGTGGTGCTGAACTCTCTCAGCTTTTGCTTGTCTGTAAAGGTTTTAATTTCTCCATCACATCTGAATGAGATCCTTGCTGGGTAGAGTAATCTTGGTTGTAGGTTTTTCTCCTTCATCACTTTAAGTATATCCTGCCACTCCCTTCTGGCTTGCAGAGTTTCTGCTGAAAGATCAGATGTTAACCTTATGGGGATTCCCTTGTGTGTTATTTGCTGTTTTTCCCTTGCTGCCTTTAATATGTTTTCCTTATATTTAATTTTTGACAGTTTGATTAATATGTGTCTTGGCGTGTTTCTCCTTGGGTTTATCCTGTATGGGACTCTCTGTGCTTCCAGGACTTGATTAACTATTTCCTTTCCCATATTAGGGAAGTTTTCAACTATAATCTCTTCAAATATTTTCTCAGTCCCTTTCTTTTTCTCTTCTTCTTCTGGGACCCCTATAATTCGAATGTTGGTGCGTTTAATGTTGTCCCAGAGGTCTCTGAGACTGTCCTCAGTTCTTTTCATTCTTTTTTCTTTATCCTGCTCTGCAGTAGTTATTTCCACCATTTTATCTTCCAGGTCACTTATCGTTTCTTCTGCCTCAGTTATTCTGCTATTGATCCCATCTAGAGTATTTTTAATTTCATTTATTGTGTTTTTCATCATTGCTTGGTTCCTCTTTAGTTCTTCTACGTCCTTGTTAAATGTTTCTTGCATTTTGTCTATTCTATTTCCAAGATTTTGGATCATCCTTACTATCATTATTCTGAATTCTTTTTCAGGTAGACTACCTATTTCCTCTTCATTTGTTAAATCTGGAGTGTTTTGACCCTGCTCCTTCATCTGCTGTGTGTTTTTCTGTCATCTCATTTTGCTTATCTTACTGTGTTTGGGGTCTCCTTTTCACAGGCTGCAGGTTCGTAGTTCCTGTTGTTTTTGGTATCTGTCCCCAGTGGCTAAGGTTGGTTCAGTGGGTTGTGTAGGCTTCCTGGTGGAAGGAACTAGTGCCTGAGTTCTGGTGGATGAGGCTGGATCTTGTCTTTCTGGTGGGCACGTCCACGTCTGGTGGTGTATTTTGGGGTGTCTGTGGCCTTATTATGATTTTAGGCAGCCTCTCTGCTAATGGATGGGGCTGTGTTCCTGTCTTGCTAGTTGTTTGGCATAGGGTGTCCAGCACTGTAGCTTGCTGGTCGTTGAGTGAAGCTGGGTCTTGATGTTGAGATGGAGATCTCTGAGAGATTTTCGCCGTTTGGTATTACGTGGAGCTGGGAGGTCTCTTGTGGACCAGTGTCCTGAAGTTGGCTCTCCCACCTCAGAGGCACGGCCCTGATGCCTGGCTGGAGCACCACGAGCCTTTCGTCCACACGGCTCAGAGTAAAAGGGAGAAAAAATAGAAAGAAAGAAAGAAGGAGGCTATAATATAGTGAAGTAAAATAAAGCTATTATAAAGCAGAGCTATACAGACAAAATCTCACCCAGAAGCATATACATATACACTCACAAAAAAAAGGAAAAGGGGAAAAATTAATATATCCTGCTCCGAAAGTCCACCTCCTGAATTTGGGATGATTCGTTGTCTATTCAGGTATTCAACAGATGCAGGCACATCAAGTTGTTTGTGGAGTTTTAATCCGCTGCTTCTGAGGCTGCTGGGAGAGATTTCCCCTTCTCTTCTCTGTTCGCACACCTCCTGGGGATCAGCTTTGGATTTGGACCCGCCTCTGCGTGTAGGTCACCTGAGGGCGTCTGTTCCCCACCCAGACAGGACGGGGTTAAAGGAGCAGCTGCTTCGGGGGCTCTGGCTCACCCAGGCCGGGGGGAAGGAGGGGTACGGAGGAGGCGGGGCGAGCCTGCGGCGTCAGAGGCCGGCGTGACGTTGCACCAGCCTGAGGCGCGCAGTGTGTTCTCCCGGGGAAGTTGTCCCCGGATCACGGGACCCTGGCAGTGGCGGGCTGCACAGGCTCCTGGGAGGGGCGGTGTGGAGAGTGACCTGTGCTCGCACACAGGCTTCTTGGTGGCGGCAGCAGCAGCCCCAGCGTCTCATGCCCGTCTCTGGGGTCCGTGCTGATCGCCGCGGCTCGCGCCCTTCTCTGGAGTTCATTTAGGCGGCGCTCTGAATCCCCTCTCCTCGCGCACCAGGAAACAAAGAGGCAAGAAAAAGTCTCTTGCCTCTTCGGCAGCTGCAGACTTTTTCCCGGACTCCCTCCCGGCTAGCTGTGGTGCACTAACGCCTTCAGGCTGTGTTCACGCTGCCAACCCCAGTCCTCTCCCTGCGATCCGACCGAAGCCGAGCCTCAGTTCCCAGCCCCGCCCGCCCCGGCGGGTGAGCAGACAAGCCTCTCGGGCTGGAGAGTGCTGCTCGGCGCCGAGCCTCCGTGCGGGAACCTCTCCGCTTTGCCCTCCGCACCCCTGTGTCTGCGCTCTCCTCCGTGGCTCCGAAGCTTCCCCCCTCCGCCAGCGGCAGTCTCTGCCCGCGAAGGGGCTTCCTAGTGCGTGGAAATCTTTCCTCCTTCACAGCTCCCTCCCACTGGTGCAGGTGCCGTCCCTATTCTTTTGTCTCTGTTATTTCTTTTTTCTTTTGCCCTACCCAAGTACGGGGGGAGTTTCTTGCCTTTTTGGAGGTCGGACGTTTTCTGTCAGCGCTCAGTGGGTGTTCTGTAGGAGTAGTTCCACGTGTAGATGTATTTCTACTGTATCTGTGGGAAGGAAGGTGATCTCCGCGTCTTACTGTTCCGCCATCTTCTCTCCTCGGCAGGCGAATTCTTAACCACTGTGCCACCAGGGAAGCCCCTGTTTTTGTTTTTTAATATACATAATATTTTAGGAAAATTGTACACACATATTACTTATACATGGATAAATTAATGTAAATGAAGGTGCTCAAAAGCTTATTGTTTTTTTTTTAAAGAGCTATTCTTTTTTTTAATTAATTAATTAATTTTTTTTTTTTGGTTGTGTTGGGTGTTCGTTTCTGTGCAAGGGCTTTCTCTAGTTGTGGCAAGCGGGGGCCACTCTTCATCGCGGTGCGTGGGCCTCTCACTATCGCGGCCTCTCTTGTTGCGGAGCACAGGCTCCAGACGCGCAGGCTCAGTAGTTGTGGCTCACGGGCCTAGTTGCTCCATGGCATGTGGGATCTTCCCAGATCAGGGCTCGAACCCGTGTCCCCTGCATTAGGAGGCAGATTCTCAACCACTGCACCACCAGGGAAGCCCTCAAAAGCTTATTGTTGATGGTTGTAAACAATTTTTTAAAAAAAAGTTTAGGGACTGCTGCTCTAAAGGATGTTGTGGCTTTCTGCTAGATGGAGGAATAAAGATTGACTTAAATGATACCTTAATTCACGTTTGAGACCTAGCCCCCAAAGAAAAACTAGTTCAGAATACCTGTTTGCAAAGATTTATTTTTTAGTATAAATTCATCTTAAAAGAACTCAGATCTCTAGAGTTTAAACTGTCTCCCCACAATGGATGAGCGCAAACCCCACATGGCTGGCCCTGCTTGGGTTCCTAAATTCCTAAGTCCCTAAGTCCCTCTTCTTCACTAATTGGGCAGTTAGTCCCGCTTTTATAGGTTCACCCTTGCCCTTGTCTGAAGGATCTACCCTGACTTTAAACTTAAGGATTTTAGACCTATGTTCTTGGCCAAAGTTATCAACTTGCCTTCATTGCTAGTCTAACTTCAGGCCACTTCTCCAGTTCTGAGAACTGAGCTTGTGTTTTGATCCTGAGACCCACTGCAATCAACACTCTAGTTCTAGTAATTGAATCCTATCTTGTACCCCGTATCTAAGTCTGAATCCGAAAGCCCATCTACTACTCTGTCCTATAAGACTGAGAACCACAAAGGCCTCACCAGTCTCCAGGCAAATGATTAGGGCCTGGGTACCTGCTGACACAATTTTCAGTGTTTTGGATTCTTGGAATGTTTACATGTAAATGACAAAATGAAGCTGTGCCTAATTATCTCAAGTATTCTCATAGTATACTATAATATACTAATAATATCTGGTTGTTAGTACCAGATATTAGTAACCAGAAGGAATGTTCTTGATCAGCATTTAAATGTCCTCTTTAGTAAACAAAACTCGTCTTTTTAAGAATGCAGAGCTGCTGCACAGCACCAATTCCCTTTCAGTTTAAAGCAAAATGAAAGACACTTCCAAGTGTATACAATCTGGAGACCATAGATAGCACCAAGCAGCTAAGCTCCCTTGGAGAACCAGGCATTACTTACAATGGTGAGGAATTTAGCTGTGGTCAGCCCACTCCCTGAACTTTGCACACCTGCAGATAAGCTGTCTGCTTTTCTATCTCCAATCCTTCTTAGGTTGACGCTAAAAAACTGCTTCTATGAATTTACTTAGCTCTAATTTCTATTAGCTATATCTTTTTCTGCTTCCTAACTATGTTCACTTTTCATATGCTCTCCAGATGAAAAAAAAATTATCTGGAGGAAACACACCCAAGAGTTACCATAAAATGTTCTAAAGGGAATTTAGATCTGTCTCACTTGTATGTCTGGGTTCTCTTTTAACTCCTTCATACCCCTGAGCACATCCCCATTCATTAGATTTCACAGGTGACTAAGAGAACTGGATTTTATTCCAGCTCAGGTGGAGTCTTGTTGATCGAGACCCACTCTACCTTACCTAATCACGCCTATCAGAGAGGCAGGTTTGCTCTCTGATGACCTAACAGCCAAACAACTCCTGGAGGTGTACCCAGAAGTCACTACACCTTGTAGAGTTACTTCACTTATCTGTTACCTCATATCTTATATTGTCACAGTGATCTACCTCACAGGATGATTGTTGGAGTAATGAGTAAGTGTTAAAATTACTACAAAACATTCTTATTTCCCAGGTGTCATAATAACTAACCCACATATATCAAGTTCTTCAAATTTTTTGTAGAATATTTCATATGACTATTTGTGCAGAATATTTTCATATGACTGTATGAGGCAAAAGTCCTTTTTGATGTCTAACTTAAATTCCTCTTCAGTATTCCATCAGCCTTGCTCTCTCTAGGGGCGCTTACCATCACTAAGACTAGACCTTTCACTAGATGGAAGCTAATTGTGGCTTTCTCCAAAGTTTACCCAGTAATAAATAACATTCAGATAAGAAAGAGGTCCTTTACATGTTTGATATTTTCTTTATTATTAGCACCTCACCTTTCAGAGCATAAACCATATACTGACTTTGAATTTTTATGAATTGCCTTCAATTAGCAGTAAAACTCATATGAAAGTGAACGGAAAGATTTGAAATTCTGCGAAGAGAAAGTAGAGCAAACCCAATTCAGGGGAAAAAATACAGTCTCTGATACCTGGAGTTGATTTACCTGGCAGCTTGCATTCTAGCTGTGGAAACCTGAGGAAGGCGTATGATTCCTCCAGTCTTCATTCCCTTGTCTGTAAGATGGATATATGCCTTAGGGTAAGGTTAATGTGCTGTAGCAAAGAGACCTAAAAATGCATCAGCCTAAAGAATATAGAAGCTTATTTCTAGCACATGTAATAATTCCTAGGTGAGTAATCAGGTTGACCAAGTAGCTCTGCGGAACAGCCATTTAAGGATCAAATATCATATTTAAATGCCACATGTAACCCCATAAGTGTGTATGCAAAAATCCATTCTTCATTCTTCTGGGGCATGTGGCGGCCCACCTATGCTGTGTCTCCTACTTTGTGACATGAAGTGGCAAGTAGTTTCAAAACACATCTTGAAAACATAAACTGTAAGGCAAAATTTGATGAATTTGATTACATAAAAATTAAACATTTTTGTGCCCATGCTATAAGAAACCCAGGTCCTATGGTGGAACCATGGTGGATTGACAGGCCCAGGTGGGCTCCCAGCCAAGACTCAGCAGCAACTGACAGTGCCCCATCCCAGATGGAGATATGGGAGTGAAGAAGCCATCATGAAGTGGCTCCTCCAGCCCCAGCGACTCAGCCGATGCCACAGGGATCAATACTAACCGCCCAGCTGAGCACTTCCTGACCTGCAAAATACAAGAAAGACGAAATGGTTGTATGAAGTCCAAAGTTTTGGAACAGAGTTTAAGACAAAGTCTGAGTCAAAAACATAGATCTGAGACTTACAAGCATATAAGTAGTGATTGAAAGTCCTGGAAATACAGAATATCTCTAAAGATGGAGAGTAATAAATAGGAGTCAGATGCCAACCTTTGTGGGTAGCCTGAGGAGGAGGAATCTGCAAAGGAGACTGGGAAGAAAGGAATAAGGAAGAGGACATGGAAAACAGTTTTGCTTTGTCAACTTATTTTTACTAGTTTAACTCTCAGAGGATTACCTGAAACTCTAAGTTGACTCAGAGCAACACATTCATTCAAATGATACGTGTGTAGAACTGGTGTGAGACAGTTCAAAGCTTGGGGTGGTGGAAGTGACCAGATCAGGGCATGAAGCCCAGTACTCCATGTCTTTGCAATGTGTTCTTTCTTTCTTTCTTCTTCTTTAAGGTATACAGTAAAAGTCACCCTTTATTGGTAAACAGTGCTGTGTGTTTTGAAAAATGCATATTGTTCTATCACCACCACCAAGTATCTCTTTAAAGCCAGCTCCTCTCCACCCACAGCCCTGATAACCAGTGTGATCTGTTGTCTGTCCTGGTAGTCTTGCCTTTTCCAGAATGTCATATTAATAGAATAACACAGAATTACTCTGTTTTGGTCTGGATTCTTTCATATAGCATAATGCCTTTTTTTAGATCCACCCACGTTGTTGTGTATATCAGTAATCCATTCCTTTTTATTGCTGAGTGGTATTCTATTGTGTGGATATACCACACTTTGTTTATCCATTCCGCAATTAAGAGAAATTTGTGTTTTTTATCCTGTTTTTGACAATTATGGCAAAAGTCACTCTAAAGATTTACATACAGGTTTTCATGTGAACATAAATTTTCATTTCACTTGGGTAAATACTTAGGAATGACAGTGCTAGGTCATATGGTAAGTGTATGCTTAATTTTATAAGAAACTACCCCATTATTTTCTAAAGTGCCTGTACTCTTTTGCAGTCCCACCAGCAACCTGTGAGAAGTCCAGTCTCTCCTCTCCTGCACTTGGTATTCTCGGGTTGTTAGATTTCTTTACATTTGAGCCATCCTTGTAGATGTGTACCCCATGGAAATTTTAATGTGCATTTCCGTAAGGACTAGTGATGTTAATGATCATCATCTTTTCATGTGCTTATTTCCATTCGTTTATCTTCTTGGATCAACTGCAAGTAACAGAAAACTGATTTGATGGCTTAAACAACCAGGAGGGTTATGATCTGACAGAAGAAAAAGTCCAGAAATAGGACAGATCCTGGGCTCAATTTCTTCTTTTCCATGTATCTCTTGGTAACATCCTCAGCCTTACAGTAGACTTACCCTCAAGGTTGCTGGTGTAGGAGGTTTGAGACATAACATCCAGAAGACATCCAGAAAAGATACCCAGGGGAAGGAAGAAGGTCAGCTTTTCCTGTGGAAACGTATTAAGATCACTCCTCCATCCCCAAACTTCTTTAACACCTCACTGGTCAGAATTGGGTCACATTCCCATCTCTAAAACATTCACTCAGAACGAGGAATGGAATTACCATGGACTGGCTTAAGCCAAGCGAGATTTACTACTAGACCTGGGAATAGGGTATCAGGAGAAATAGTGAAAGACTTTGACATGAGCGTAAAGAAAGATTACAGGTCTAGCAGTCCTTCCAGATTTTCTCCACTTTTCCTTGCCTTTGGGCTATTTGAGAAATCTGTAAATTATAGAAAACTGTTAGTAATGTAAGTAATTCTTATCATGAGAAATGCAAACAAATTATGTGCAGTGGAATGCAGTTGGTCATTGCCTTGTGATTCCGTGCATCTGTTTGTAAATTCATCTCAGCAGTCCTCTTCTTCCTGTCTATGTATGATTATTTGAATTCTTCTCTGAACTGGTTATAACATCTTACTGGTTCTCTCATTATTGATTGGGTTAAATAAAATCTTTGACACATGTTTATTTTACATTTGAATGAGACATGATTTTACCTTCAAAAAAATTCTTTAACAAGAGTCACCTTTCCTGAGGGATAGGTTTCATCCTGAAATTTGGGACCCTAGAAGCAAGGAATAAAGCTGAGTAGGCAACCAAAAGTGTCTGCTGTAGAGATGGTCCCGAGAATATCAGGAAAGATGAGATTAATAATGTAGGCAAGGTAAGAGAGAATAACTATTGAATAACTACTGAAGGAAAAAGTTGCCTATGGATGAAAATACAGAATTCTTATGAGGAGGAGAAAGGGGTCAGAGGAGCTCACACCCTTTTCTGTTAGCTTAGAGAGAGCCGCAGAGAGCCTTGGTAAAGAACTATCGAGCAGTGTTACTCAAAGTGTGGTTCCCACAATGACAGAACGGTAAGCAGCCCACCCAAGATACCTACAGAAATTTACAGTAAGTATTTAGAAACTTGTAGTGCTTTACTTTTGCTGTGAAATGCAAATGTTTGGTCAGTGCACACATCTTACTGAACAGGGCGTGGACCAGTTTGGATGTTGTCAAACTCCTGTTGTGGGCAGGATGCAGTGTGAGCTGGAGGCCCGTCTCATGGGAGAGGTCCCCATGTACCATGTGATATCTTAAGGTTAGTTTGCCAACTGTAATGTGTAAAATGTGTAAAATCTGGGATCCACTTCTTTCCCTGAGAAATAAGTTACAGTTACTTTCATAGGATAAATTTGTTGAAACTGGATACTGAAAGGTTAGAGATAACTTTTGAAAGTACAGCATTATTTGCTTTATTTTCTTGCTGAAATTCCTTTGAAATCTCTTCTTCCATTCCTATCTATATATCTCTTTGAGATTAGCTTCTCTACTAGGTGTGCTATTAAAACAAAACATAGAAATGGTTTAGATGCACATTGTCCTCTGTGGATGGTGTTATTATTTGCAACTTAGTTAACAAAAAAATAAATACATTTGTCGTATTAAAAACTTTAAATATTGATATACATGATATTCATGAAAGTGTAAGTAGAAGCATTTACTAATTGATATTTGGGGACAGAATAAAATAATGGAAGAAATTCTTGGAGAGACAAAATTGAGAATCATCACCTAGTTCAACCCACTTGAAGTGGTATTATTCATTGAGAAGTTAATTTATCTCCTATTTTCCTTGGATTCTTACCTTCTCTTTTGATTCTGGAAGATGGTTGGGGCTTTATATTCTTTTATTTCAAGACCCAAAACAGAGGTTTCTTGGACATAACCCCACTAATACCACTACCTTCCTGGCATTTACTTTTTTTTTCTTATTTATTTGGCTGTGCCAGGTCTTAGTTGTGGCACGCGGGATCTTTGTTGTGGCATGTGGGATCTAGTTCCCCGACCAGGGATCGAACCTGGGCCCCCTGCATTGGGAGCCTGGAGTCTTACCCAGTGGACCATCAGGGAAGTCCCCTGGCATTTACTCTTAAAAGCCTAAAGTATCTTCCTAGGGGGACTGGGGAGGAGGGAATGTCTTTGTGGCAGGAAGTGGTAGAAGCTGTGATAATAGAGTGAGGAGAAGGCTTCTCCCGAGCCTGGAACATGGATGGGGTGAAGCACTGGTGACCTGAGCCTCCATCCTTTGCAGCACTGTGAGGGGGTGACCAGGCTTTAAAAGGGTTGGAACACCAGTGGTGGGTGGCCATCCTACATGGGGGCTCCCATGCCCAACCAGCACTCTATGCTTGGTTGGCAGAGAAGGATCAGAGTGACCCACCTTCGAAAGGCTTGGACAAAGGACGGAGCATTGATGCAGCTCTTGGACTAAAGACAGAGGGAACCTTTCTCAGATGTTGCTTGGGGAGAGAGGAGCCTATTAAGACTAAATTTTCTGCCTCCCAGATAGGGTCAAGGTCAGAGTAAACTTGGCTTTAGAAAAACAAAAGAATATAATAGTATCTAGTGCACCCAAGGTTGTGGAGTAAAGTTCGTATCTGCTTCATCATCATTATACAGACGATCACACTAAGTTTTGAGATTAGTGATATAGTGATTTCTCCAAGGTCACGCAACGGCAGAGGCCGTTGGTTTTTTTCTATCACACGCTGACCCTGCTTAAGGTTGGTAGGCTAAGAGAAAACAGATCCAATCACAAAGCCATTTAATAATAATAATACCAACAATACCCCTGTGCTGGGGGGAGGGGTTACATTTATCTTCCAATTTAATTCTCATAACCCTATGATACCATTACAATCGATCCCCCATCTTACAGAAAACGGAACCTTGGGGACTTGAACTAGCTTGCCCAAGGCTGCATATCTAGGAAAGGCTGGACCAGGGTTTAAACCAGGAAGTCTGATTCCAGAGCCTGCACACCTAACCACCACCCTATTCCTGCGGCTTCCCCACAAAACCAGGCTTCAAGGAATGAGGGCAAAAGACTTGCCATCTGTTTTCTATTCAACCAACCTGATCTACTTTAGGCTTGAGGCATTGAAAGTGTGCTAATATGAAATCCTATGTTAGTAGTCTATTTCAGTTAGGGGAAAGGGGGAGTTTTGTATCAATGATGTCCTTTATTTTTAATGTAAAATTCTTTTAGCCTCGCAGTGAACTGTGCCCAGACCCCAATTCTGCCTTTTCACTCTTTACCTCCAGAAAGTTTTCCAGCAGGGCGGGGATTTAAGCAATTGTGAACCTCCAGGAGAGTCTCACAGCTGAGGCACTTTGAAAATAGAACCATATTCTTTTATTGTAGGTTTGGCAAATTCTCTCAAAGTCAATATATTCCTTGTCTGGTTTCCAACAGCAATGCTTTTTGCCAGTGGTCACCTACGTGCGTCTCGTCCACCTTTAGAGAGAAATAAAATTCTACGAACAAACCAGCTATGATTTTCTCCTTCTTTCAGAAATCTAATTCCTTACGACCACATCACTGAGCAATTTCACGTGGTTGTAATTAAGATCACATTTCCCATACTTGGCTTTCTGGTCTCTGATAAACGGCATGAATGGAGTATTCAAGTTCTAAACTCCCTGGACACACAGCCTGTTTTACTCCTGGCCTCTCACGATGCTGATCTCTCAGGTAAAGGAGATGCTGTGAACTGAATGTTTGTGTCCCCTCCAAATTCCTCTGTTGAAATCCTAACCCCCAATGTGAGGGCAATAGGAGGTGGGGTCTTTGGGAAGTGAATAGGTCATGAGGGCTCCACCCTCATGAATGGAATTAGTGCCCTTATAAGAAAAGACCCCAGAAGAGCTCTCTCTCTCTCTCTTTCTGCCAAGTGAGGATGCAAGGCGAAAGTAACCATCTGCAACCCAGAAGAAGGTCCTCACCAGAACCCACCCAACCATACGTGGCACCCTGATCCCGGATTTCCAGCCTCCAGAACAGTCGGAAATAAATTTCTGTTGTTTATAAGCCACTCAGGCCATATTCACATTTATGCAAAATATTATGAATATTTATATTTCTCATTTTATTAGAGGACAAAAATACACGTTAAACAGTAAGAGCTAAATCCCTTCAATTGTGACCTCTGCATTTGTACCTTGCGTTGCCCACATGTTTTCTTAATCCAGAAAAGTGAAGTCTGGTGCCCTCTTGTGGTCTTTTACTTTGTTGTCCTGGGAAATTTTTATTCCACTAACTTGCATAGAGCGTCTCTGTGGAGGAAGACTGCTTCTTTGAGAATCATCGCTTCTTCCGCTAGCCATGTCTCTCAACAACTTCAAATTGGAAGAGTCCACCCAACCAAAGATGTAGTCAGGCTCAATGTGATTTTTCTGTTAGCAGCCAGGGCAGATACTTTGAGGTCCTATGGAGTTTCTCTAAAGAAAGAGAACGTACTTAACAAGATAATTCCAAAATATTGACAGGTCAAGTCCATCCTCATGCCTCTTGACCCTCAGAAGACCAGCAGCTCATCTTGCAAAGCTGCCTAAGTGTCAGGAGGAAAAGGTACATTTTCCATAGCCTCTTTCTGCACTTTGGAAAGTGATGAGTCAAACCAAACCCTTGATGCAATTAAGGGTTAAAGAGAGCTGTAAGCACTGCCTTTTTCCTCTGATACAGATATGTGAGGAGGGTAGGACTCAAGGCACTGATGAAGAACATGGGCTCAGAGTCACATGTCCTAAGTCACATGCCCTAAGTCACATGGCTTATGAGTGACAGAGCCAGGACTAGAACGTGGGCCCGTGACTCCCAGTTCCACGCTCCATTCATTGCATCGCGCGGTGCTTCCTCTTGGCAGGGAGCTCGACTCCTGTCCTTGATATTTCGGCTGTCTGTGTACCACATACACACAATATTCCAGTAAACATTAAGATCGTATTTAGATACTACAAGCAACTCTCACTGACCAGGTGTCCCCACCCCCAACGAAAGTAAACTAAACAAAACAAACCCACCGATGAAAACAAATGAACAAAACCATCAACCACACTCCCATAGGATCAGTACAGTATCAGGAATATTATGGAGGAATCTAGAGTCTAGGGGTTGCATTTGGATCCGTGCTCTGCCATTTATCTGTTTATGGCCCTTGGCAATTGATTCCCCTCTGCCTTCACTTCTTCGTATACAAAATAAATGAAAAATTCTGCGTGTTGAGAGAATTCGATGAGTTCTGGTATGTAGTCAAGTATTTGATTAATTTTATCTATTGTTATTATTTGAAAAATTATTTCAGTTATCCAGATTGGACTGTCTACATTGGTGAAATTCACTGCACAATTTAAAACGTTTCTTTGCATTAGCTATAATCTTTGATAGGTGATTTCTTCAAAGTAAAGCTTATTTCACCTACTATGCTATATACAGCAGCAAAACTGTCTGGTCCCTCTCTTTCTCTGTCTCTGTCTCTGTCTCTGTCTCTCTCTCTTTTGATTTCAAAGTTAAAAAACAGTTTCAATACCATCATTCCACGTAGGCTAAGCCCTTCTGCCTGTCCCATTTCTGAGATTCAGAGGCTCAAGGTAAGAAACTCTTTAAAGAACTGGCTAAGGCTCTTGTCAATACAGAAAAAGGAAGCCCTGCCTATTTGCTTCTCAGAGGTTCTCTGAATGGACTCACCCCAAAGGGAAGCTGGGTCTTGGGGCATTATTTGGCTTTGATTACTTTTACTTCCCTGCTCCACCCCTGTGACCTCTTGTCTCCTTTAATACTGACTCATGATACAAATACCCCTTGATGGATCAGAGAGCTAATAGTGCCTTCCGGCCAACTAGCTTCTATAGCCAAAAAGAGCCAATAGCAATCACAGCTCCCTGAGCTCCTGGATTCTACTTTTCACTGTTGGATGCAGTGGTACTTCTTTATCTTAACACACACATTCTCCTAGTCCAGTGGGATTTGCCTGGCCCTTAGACAGTGGTTCCATGAGACAGTGTTTGCTTTCTCCCCAGAAAGCAAAAAGAATGTCTCTCTCCCAGAGCAAGGGATTAAATCTTTATCTGGAAGAAGTCAACAAATAGATTTGTAGTGAGATCTTTGAACTAAGTCTTAAGAACATCTACCCTTAAAGACACCATTTGGAAGCGAAACTCAGCTGAAAGTTTCCTAGAAAAAAGCAAATGAAAAATTGTGTGGTACTAAACAAATCTGACTGTTACCCAGGACAACCTTGAGTTTAGTAAAACAGAGGAATCTCAGAACAGGCGCCTGTCAATACCTAAGCATGTGACTCCTACAAGGATTAGCAACTGTGACCCGGGTGTGTAGACAGAAACTTGGGCTGATATTTCCTGACTTTGCACTACAGCGTCCTGGTAAAACTGCAGATCCACAGTCTGGTAGACTTCTCTTAAATTCAAACCACATGTAGAGACATTAAATAAGCATATGTCATAACATATTTGGGTAACTATAGGGCAAACCGAAAAGTTGGCAACGGATCTTAAGAAAGTTACTCAATTGTCTGGTAAGGCAAGGCGGCTTTTGAAAGCCCGGCCACTTGCCATTTCTTTAAGCCCTTGATGTGAGCAGCTGCAGGATAGATGAGGACTGAAAAAGCTGCTCTTCTTTCCTGAGCGGGTGAAGATGGGGCCTGGGGTCAAGCCAGGGATATGTGTCTGCAGTGCATCTAAGAAGAATGAAGCCCAGCCAAGCCCCAGCCTCTGCACCAGATATGTTGGAGCGAAGGGTGAAAAGCCAGACAGCTCACCCAGGCAACTGAGCCTCAACTCCTTCCCTCTGCAGCTTTGAGGGGCACACCGGAAGGCTGTTGGGTTAATTGGGAGCCGGTTCTTGAATCTCTCGTCTTTCCTGAATTCATTATTTTACAGGGGTAGTCATTTACATAGGATGAAAAATACCAAATATCCCCCAAGCACACTAACCCATCCCCCCTTCCTGGTGTCATGGCAGCGGGGAAATACAAAAGTGTTTATTGAGACATTTGGATTTTCAGGTTGATTAGAAGTTTCTCTGCTTTTCTGTGATTGCTGTGGCTGCTCAAGATGATGATAGAAAGATAGGTATATATGTTTAAAGTCAACAAGCCAGACTCTAGTCTCATCTGTACAGCTACTGCTGTGGCCGCTTCCTGTATGTATGGTTCGGCAGGAAGAGATCAGGGGAGCCTGGGAAGGGAAGTATTTCAAAGACGAGGATATTATCAGATTTCCCAAATACCGCAGATAAATCAGTAAATATAGGACTGAAATGTGTGCTTGGGGCTTTTTTTTTTTTTTTTAATTTTATTTATTTATTTATTTATTTATTTTTGGCTGTGTTGGGTCTTAGCTTCTGTGCGAGGGCTTTCTCCAGTTGCGGCGAGCAGGGGCCACTCTTCATCACAGTGCGCGGGCCTCTCACTGTCGCAGCCCCTCTTGTTGCGGAGCACAGGCTCCAGACGCGCAGGCTCAGTAGTTGTGGCTCACGGGCCCAGTTGCTCCGCGGCATGTGGGATCCTCCCAGACCAGGGCTCGAACCCGTGTCCCCTGCATTGGCAGGCAGATTCTCAACCACTGCGCCACCAGGGAAGCCCTGCTTGGGGCTTTTTAAAAACAACTTTTTTGAAGTATAACTGGCATACAATAAGCTGCACATATTTAAAGCACATAGTTTGATAAGTTTTCGTATATGTACACACCCTAAAACCATCACCACAATCAAGCTAATAAGCACGTCCATCACCCCCTAAACTTCCCTCTGCTTCTTTGTAACCCCTGCACCCCACCCTCCCCTATCCATCCTCCCCAGGAAACCACTAGTTTGCATTTTCTAGAATTTTGTATAATTGAAATCATACAGTATGTACTCTTTTTTAATCTGGTTTCCTTATTTTGAGAATTGGCCTAATTATTTTGAGATTAAGACTCATCCATTTTGGAGCATACATCAAATAGTTTCCCTCTCTCTCTCTCTCGTCCCCCGCCCCTGTCTCTCTTTCTTTTTGCTGAGTAGTTTTCCATTGTGTATATACCATGGATAGATGGGTATATCTCTATTTGTTTATCCATTCTCCTGTTGGTGGACATTTGGGTTGTTTCCCATTTTCAGTTACTACAAATAAAGCTGGTTTGAATATTCATGTTCATGTCTTTGTATGAACATATGCTTTCTTTTCTCTTGGGTAAATACCTAGGCTGGCTCATATGGGTATGTGTATATTTAACATTTTTAAGAAATGGTTGCAGTGTTTTTCAAAGCGGTTGTACCATTTTACCTTCCCGCCAGCAGTGTTTGAGAATTCCAATTCCTCCACGTCCTTGCCAGCACTTGGTACAGCAGGCTTTTTAACTTCAGCCATTCTAATATATGTTGTCCATGAACTCTGATGATCGAACGTTCTGATAATCTTCAGAAACATCTGCATTATGGGACTTCCCTGGTGGTCCAGTGGGTAAGACTCCGTGCTTTCAATGCAGGGGGCCTCGGTTCGATCCCTAGTCGGGGAACTAGATCCCGCGTGCATGCCGCAACTAAGCGTTTGCGTGCTGCAACTAAGACCCGGTACAGCCAAAAATAAATAATAAATAAATATTTTTCAGAAAATGAAACCATCTGCATTATGGCCGTGGGTCCACAAACCAGACAGCAATGGAAGGAGGAGACAATGAATACAGGCGATTTTCAGAGACTTCTGGTTACAAGGGAAGGCTCCCAGTTCATGTGAAAGTCATGGTTATACACTCAAAACAAGTCCACTCTACATCTGAATTACAACATTTTAAGGTTTATTATTTGCCAGTTCACAGTGTGGGCAGTTAGGTGGGACCTTAGAGGATAAAATATTTCTTTTTTAATTTTACCAAATCATAAGGCCACGCTGCTTCTTGAACAGTTACCAAATCACAAGGCCACGTTGCTTCTTGAACAGTATCTAAGTATTAAGGTTGGATAAAACTCAGCTGGAGTTCCTCACGGTCCTTTAACCAAGCTATAAATATGTTACATGTGTCTATTCTTTTCAACAGGGCACACCCAAACAGAAGACAAAACAGGGAGGCTGGAGAGACAAAGACAGAATGAGAAACAAGGTGACTGACCATCTGTCCCAGTTTGTGGGGACTGTCCCAGTTTTAGCACAGAACGTCCTGAGTCTGTGAGTGTGTGTTCCACTTTAGTCAGAGCTAAAGCGAGAATCAAGTCAATACAGCCTGAGGGCTTGAATGGAGGAAAGAAGATGTCACACAATCTCAAACTGGTTTAGAGAATATTTCTCATTGCTCCCTAAAAATGACAAACGTCACTTTCACAAATCACCAATGCGCTATGTGTGGAAGTCATACAAAAGCTAGGGGTTCATAAGGTGGAAAAGGTTTCAAACCGGTCAGTCAAGTGAGTAGACATAGTGGGAGCAGGGACAGGCTGAGTTCAGGGCTCCTACCCTGCCCACCTCCCTCCATTCTGTGACCACCAGCTTCTCCTGCTCTTTGGGATGTCATTGTGGGCTGAACTGTGTCCTTCCCCCACCTCCAAATATGTCCAAGTCCTAACTCCAGTTACCTGTGCATATGACCTTATTTCAAGATGGGCTCTTCACTGATGTAATCAAGTTAAGATGAGGTCATCCTGATTAGGATGGGCCCAAATCCAATGACTGGGGTGTCCTTATAAAAAGAGAGAAATTTGGACAGAGAAACACACACAAGGCGTGACAATAGTGGCAGGGATTGGAGTGATGCTTCTAGAAGCTAAGGAGTGCCAAGGATTGCTGGCGGCCACCAGAAGTTAGGAGAGAGGCATGGAGTACATTCTCCCTCAGACTTTCCAAAAAGGAAGCAGCCCCGCCCAAAACCTGGATTTCAAATTTCTGGCCTCTAGAACTGTGAGAATAACTTTCTGTTGTGTTAAGCCATGCGGTTCTGAGTACTTTGTTATGGTAGCCCTAGGAAACCAATACAGATGTGCTTCCGCATATGAACCCCAGTGATCATTTATGTCCTGAACATTTATTTAACAGTGGTTTATTGAGTAACTACCATGTTCCAGGGTCCATGTGGGCATTACAGGAGGAGCAAAGTAGAATACCAAGGCCTACCCTCCTCCTTTGCCTGAATTATCACGTGTACTTTCCTAGTCTCCATGCAGCTGTTACCTCTGCTAGAAAGCGATTGCCCCCGTTATATCTCCCTAGGTGGGTTCCAATGGTTTTCAAGCATCTCTGGGTATCAGAATCACCTGGGGAGCTTTTTAAACACACTCATGCCCTGAGAGCTGAGATTCTGAGTCCCTGAGCTTGGGAGAGAGCCAGGGCATTTTGTAAATTCCACAAGTGCTTCTAACATACAAGGTTGAGACTCTCTGGAAGGGTGCTTCGCCTCTGGGCTTTCACAGCACCCCAGGACTGCTTCAGCCATAGCACTCTCCACATTATATTGAAATGATGTGCTTCTTTTCATCTACTAGAAGAACATTTCTCAACTTGGGCCGCACAATCAAGCCAACTAGAAAGTTAAGGTTCCACATGTGCCTGACCAATCCCAGACCGACTGAACCAGAATCTCCCCAGGTGACTGCAATTTGCAGCCAAGTTGGAGAATTACTGTACTAGATCACAAACTCCTTGGGGGCAGGTATCTAGCCTTCTTGATCCCAGTAACTCCATTGCCAAAACACTGCTGGTGCTTGTAGCTGCCATAAGCACACCAACAGATGTTCCTTAAGTAACTTAACTCTGCCAGAAAATGAGTTTATAACCTAGCAGGGAGGCTAAGTGACCCTCCCAGAATGCATACTTGAATGGCTAAGGGCTCATTTTGAATATGTAAAGAAGCAGGCCATGAGGTAGACAGGCTGTAAGAGATCACCAACCCTACCCTGCTTGGTTCCATGGCTTTCCAAGATCAGTGTTCTAAAAATGTCTTATCAAGAGACTCTGAAAGTAGGCCACTGACAAATGTGTCTGGACTTCTCTGGAGGCTCAGGGGCTCTACTCTGCTCTTGTCTGTCTCTGTGTGCTCAGGACAAGTGGAATATGGCAGCCATCCTAAGCTAAGAAGAGAGAATCCAGTAGCATCCTCCAGCTTTCAGGTGCTTTGATGGGCTTCAAGCGGCATGTGATACATCACAGTGAACGCTCCAAACCAGAGATCTGAGGTTTCCTTGGGGAAAAGGCAATGGGCTCAGGAAACAGAATCGTGTGACTTCAGTGGAGAACTTTCTGGTTGTGTGGCCTGGATCTGACCTCTGACACATCCCTGGGATCAAGCTCCAGGTCGACCCCACCCCCCCCTTGGAGTCATGTTCTCTGCTGGGCTCGGCCAAGCCTGGCCCCCTGCCTTGATAATGGGTCCGGTAATCTCAGCCCTTTAAGGACCAGGCTGTTCCTGATCTTTCCAATTTTCCCAGGTGGATAGAGTCCTGACCCTGAGCCAAGTTCAACAGCTGAACCTCACTCAACAGGCCTCATCTCTGCTTCTTTTCTGCACTTGACAACTCCTTTCAGAACACGGGTCACGTCTTATCTTGTGGTCTTTCTACTTGCTCTTGCCCCAGGAGAGCATTTCTTATCATTCTTGAGTACTGCCCCCTCCCCAAGCCATTCTCTATCATCCTGTCTTATTTTCTTGATAGTACTCTGTGGAATTAGCTGCTTAGTTGTAGAATTACTTACTTATCATCCGTCTCTCTTTCTCCTTCACTACATCCTAGAATATAAGTTCCAGGAATGCACGGACTATTTTGTTTACACTAGATTTCTCAATAAGCATGCTAATGAGGGAATTCCCTGGTGGTCCAGTGGTTAGGACTCGGCGCTTTCACTGCAGTGACCCAGATTCAATTCCTGGTTGGGGAACTAAGATCTCACAAGCTGAGCGGCCAAAAAATATATATATAAGTATTTTAATGAATCCTTAGGCTAAACTGCCTGTCACTCTGTTATTTCTTACAGAGCCTGTCTGCGACCCCAAGTGCTGCTGCCATGACAGTAGGTGTGTAATTTCCAGTTCCCACGTCTCTCTCCCTCCCCAGCTCAGTTGGCTCACACCAGGAGGTTCAGGATCACATCTCCTGAGCACTAAGTTTCCATTCTGACAACTTGCCAATATTCGTAGATGTCTGCACCTCTGCTTGCCTGCATAGCCTTGTTCTTACCAGCAATAGCTCTGCCCACTGGACCTTCAGCCCCCATCGTGACCTCTGGTCTCCCTGGCTGCACTGTGCTTTCTGCCTCACTCATGTTACTCCCTCACCTTGCTGCCAACCCTCCTCTTTCCAGCTCCTGCCCTTGCTGCCTGGGGTCCCAGGATGGCCACGGAGAAGACGACATCAAGGTCAGTGTCACTCTCAGCCTCGAGTCCTAAATATGAAGGGCTTTCAGAGATCTCCAAGTGAGAGCTTCCCTCTGGTACAACCCAGAGTATGCCTGTCACTGAATAGTCAATGGTCTCATCCTTGAGAGGGTGTTTACCTTCCTAGGGATGATTAAAGCAGCCATCTGTTTCATATTCTTTTTTAAAATTGTGAAGTAAAACACGCACTCAGAAAAAAATGTATAAAGCACACGTGTCATTTAATAATAATTATATAGCAAACACCTACATGGCTACCACCTAGATTAAAAAATAGAACATGACCAGCAATCAAGCAACCCCCCGATGCTTCTACCCAGTTGCAACCCGTCCCCACCCCAAGTCCTAGTGGGAACGACCACACTGACTTTTGTGTTTATTTCTTCATTTTCCTTTGTAGCTGTACCACTTATGTATACATCCCTAAAAAATAAAGTTGAGTTTTGTCTATTCGGAACTTTATATAAATGGAAACAAAACATATGTATTTTTTATGTTTACTTCTTTGATGGTCACAATTTTTTCTGAGAAAGTTGTTCTTAAAACACATTTTCCTTTTTGGCCATTCTGCCTGTACTAGCAGAATCTAGCAAGAATCACTATTGCTATGTTCACCCTTTTCTCAGTCCAGGCTTCCTTGGAATGTGACCTTCAGTTTCCAGGCAGGGTTTATTGCTATGTTTTCCAGATTGCTTGGTAATAGTAAACCCAGTTCTGCAGCACAGACTCTAACTCCCTCCTAGCTGCCTACTACTCACCCCTTCAACCAAACAAAGAACAGAAGATGCTCTCTTATCTCTACATCTGCACATTTGGAATAGAGATCCAAATGCTCAATGACTTGCATTGGCACCTAGTATGTAAATATACAAGCTCTTATTCTGTAGACAAAGAAAGAGAATTCCTGAGGCCATTGTCCTGAGGTAGGAAAAGAATATTGAAGAGTTAGCCAATCTTGGATAAAAACAATCAACGTGGAGCAGCTAACAATTAATCTCTTATAAAGAGAAGCTTTTCTCTAGGGCTTTCAAAGGGAACACACCAATGCATTTTGAAGTACCCCAATTCTAGAGCACATTCATATCTCTTAGAATTGAGATCGTCTAATTCTAGACTATAACAATTTTTTAAAAGTAGTGATGTTAGTGAGTTTTTTGATTCAGGCTAAATCTTTTGGGAAGCCTGTTTTGTGCAGTTGTTCTGAGCTCATTCATGCTCTGCACTAGGGTAGTGTGGCCAGTGCGTGGTGGTTACAAAGGGCTGCATCAGCAGGTTCTATTTCTTACCCAGGCTCCCAGCTGCTGAAGAGGAGTTGGATTTATGCAATCTTAGCGAACTACTCTTATCCTCAGGCAAACCCGCACAGCCCGGTTGCCTTTGTGTTTCTACCCCTCGCATAGCCAAACATTCTCCTACCAATGAGTTAAGGAATGGGCGAGATTAGCTCTCACATAACCATTTGCAGGATATCAAATACAGGAAAAAAGGAGGAAATGAAACATGAAGTTTAGACGACCTCTCGGTGCTCAGCCAAACTTCCTGTCAAGACCTCTCCTTCCTGGAGCGAAGGCAGTTGGGTAGGTCCACGCGGAGGGAGATTGGGTGGCCGCAAAAAGCAGCTGAGGGCTGTCTCTGGCAGCCACAGGTCAGGGTGCCACGGCTTCTGGAGACTACACGCGGCAGAGTTCAGCGTAAAAATACCCTTCAAAGAGTCGATGCTGGGAGTTCAACTTCGGAGCTGATTTTACCTCTGCAACCCGGGAACATACCCAAGTGGGGCTGGGAGGTGTGTTTTCTCTGTCCTCTCATTTGCTGCCAACAGATTAAAAAAAGACAAACCCCGGACTTCCCTGGTGGTCCAGTGGTTAAGACTCCACGCTCCCAATGCCAGGGGTGGGGCGGGAACTAAGATCCCACGTGCTGCGCGTCTAGGCCAAAAAAAAAAAAAAAAAAATCCCAGCACAAAGTTAAGTGATTAGACGTCCTTCCTTGCCTCCTCCTACCGCCTTCTCACCCCTCCCCCAAAGTCTCACTTTACTTCCGTTTGCTCTGGATAAAATCCATGTATTATACATCCCCATTCCATCAGAATGTAGTGCAGCATTTTTTTTTTTTTTCTTAATGGAAGAGTCCTTAAATTCTGCAGTGCTTTATAAGTTTCGAAAGTAGTCAGCTTGGTATATGACTTCCTTTTAGTGTTTTGGATAGGATACTGAGATGTTTGCAGTTATTACGGTTTTCGGGTCAATTCTCATCCTCAGCCGCTCTGTTAATAAGAGACGATTATCAAAACGTGACTAGCGGTGAACAGAGGGTTCCTCATAAACCCATCCCCAGAGGGCCAGGCAGAGCTCACAGCGGAGGGTGGCAGGTATCCGGGGCTGGCATGGGCCAGAGAGTGGGGCTGGCTCAAGGGCAAAGCGGGGCAATGCCAGAAGAAGAGTTTTTAATGGAAGAAAATCAGTCGACATCTCACCTTTTGAAAATAAAAGGAAGAGCTAGATATGTTTAGGATTTATGGGAAGAGTTTACATTTAACTTAGTTGTTTTTAAAGTTTTGCATTGATTTTTAAAAGATATTTTAAAATTCTTACACAATTTTTCAAGGTTACTTTCCATTTACAGCTATTCCAAAATATTGGCTATATTCCCCTAGTTGTATAATACATCACTGAGCTTCTGTTACATTCAGTAGCTTGTACTCCCTACTCCCCACCCCACATCGGTACCTATTAGTTTAAGAAGATGTGGTATATATACACAAAGGAATACTAGTCAGCCGTAAAGAAAGAATGAAATTTTGCCATTTGCAGCAGCATGGATGAATTTGGAGAGAATTATGCTCAGTGAAATAAGTCAGAGAAAGACAAATACTGTATGATATCACTTGTATGTGGAGTCTAAAATATACATTTCACTTAGTTTGAATATCTCTTTCTTTCAACTGTAAATACAAATCTCCTCTCGCATTAGAATTCATTCATCTACAACTCAGCATGGCCAAGAGGAATAGCAACACATGGTAGGAGTTAGTTTATCAAATGAACAAATAATTCATTCACCATCAGGGCTTTTATTCTTTAGGATCCTCTGGGAATATGTGAGTGAAAAACTAAATATGGGAATCAATGTAAAAACCTACCAAGTGGGGCTTCCCTGGTGGTGCAGTGGTTGAGAGTCTGCCTGCCAATGCAGGGGACACGGGTTCAAGCCCTGGTCCGGGAAGATCCCACATGCCGCGGAGCAACTCGGCCCGTGAGCCACAACTGCTGAGCCTGCGCGTCTGGAGCCTGTGCTCCGCAACAAGAGAGGCCGCGACACTGAGAGGCCCGCGCACCGCGATGAAGAGTGGCCCCCGCACGCCGCAAGTCGAAAAAGCCCTCGCACAGAAACGAAGACCCAATGCAGCCAAAAATAAAATAAATAATTAATTAATTAATTAAAAGAAAAAAAAAAAAAAACTTACCAAGTGTTTATCTCCATAGACAGACACATCAGTCATTGTGTGACCCCCTTCAAGGCAAAGTTAAGGGGTTGTGAAAAAATGGAGACCCAGTCAAAGTACTTATCTGCTGTCATTTCTTGTACATCTTCCACTTCAGATATTTAAACCATTAAGGTATCCTTTGGTCTCTAACTATACAAACAGAGCTTGACCCACCCTTTGCATTAAAAGAGCAAATTATATCCCCAGAAAGAGAATATATATTAGTACCTGAGATGCATTTCATTCTTTCTATAAGATTTCCTGTGGTAGAATGATAATTTTATCATCTGAAGCAGTGAGTGTTGGTTAAATAAATTGTGGATCAGTCATGTGATGGACTATTACCCAGTCACTGAAAATCAGGTTTTTAAAAAGGTATTTCATGAATTGTAAAAATGCTGATGCTATAATATTATTTTTAAAAACTGGATAATACTGTATATACAAGATAAGTTCCCATTTTGTAATATGTGTGTATACATATACATATGTAATATAACATATATGTACATATAGATGCAAAAATATAAAAGGAATATAACAAAATACTTAGAGTGGCTGTCTATAAGTTGTAGGATTATGTATGATTTAGAAATTTAGAATATTTTTCCATTCCAGCTATCCTACAATGGATATATTTTACTTAAAATTAGGGGGAAAAAAATCCACGTTTTGAACATTTCAAAGAATTGTAACTCCCAAAGTGTCTAATCTATTTTCTGGAACACTAGTGAAGGTGATTAAAGTAGATGTTGATAAGGCCAGGAAGATAAATTTGATCATTTTGCAAACTATTCCCTTTGGTTTCTCGGCCACATGCTACCCCAAATCTGCAGAGTTGTCTCTTAAAAAAAAAAGCTACTGAAAAGTGCTGGAGAAGCAGCTCGAAGTCCTTTTCCTTGAGTTGGTCAGTGTGGCATTATCACTGCCAGGAGGTAACTGATGTCCAAGAATAACCTGAAGGTGCTCACTTGCTTACAACTCCATTGAACACCCTCTGTAACTGGTGAACCGCCATGTGCTGGCATTGAGGGGATTCCTCCCAGGAAGCCTAGAGATCTCAGACTTGCACCGACAGTGTGGGCTTAGACAGGAACTGCAGGGACCTGGTGGCCCTATGCTCTACTTCAGCTCTACCTGGATCTACACAAAGAATTGCAGAGTGCTGGAAATGGAGACCACAGGGATAAATGTGTGTTAACTCTATGGGAAATAGGAAGACTTTTTTTCCCTATGATTTAGATGCCTTTAATAGCTAATTAGTCATCTGAAGCAAAAACAGGACTGTACTAAATATTCATACTATCTATTTTAACTTTCAAACTGAGGTTTAGAGACCTTAACCATCTCGCCCAAGATCAAACAAAGACATCATTTGTACTCCGTTGCTTTGTGTCATTGACACAGAACACAGTTCCTTTCCTAAAAGTATGTGGAGGGGAAAAAAAATGTATTGAGTAATTACTCTACTTAGCTGCTTAAACAAATGCTTCTTTGTTTAAAAAAAAAGACATTTATTGGGACCCATTACCACATTACCAAGTTACTCATAAATCTAAATATAAAAGTCTATGAAAAGAGATGATGTTGATTCACTAAGAGGGAAATGACCTGAGGTCTGATGGACTGGGACAAAGACCACACCAGTTGGGCTTTATGAGAATTTAGATGGGAAGTGACTGGCTTTTTATGACAATGACTCGAGGAGAGAGAACAGCACTACAGGGAAATGTGTGTTTCAAACAGATTATGTGGTTTATGATTTCCATTTGGATTAGGGAAAAAAATCAATGAACACAGGATAAATAGCTCTAAAAGAGGAAATCGATGGCAACACAATAATAGTGGGGGACTTTAACACCTCACTTACACCAATGGACAGATCATCCAAACAGAAAATTAATAAGGAAACACAAGCTGTAAATTACACAATAGACCACATAGATTTAATTGATATTTATAGGACATTCCATCCAAAAAGAGCAGATTACACTTTCTTCTCAAGTGTGTACGGAACATTCTCCAGGATAGATCACATCTTGGGTCACAAATCAAGCCTCAGTAAATTTAATAAAATTGAAATCATATCAAGCATCTTTTCTGACCACAATGCTATGAGATTAGAAATCAATTACAGGGAAAAAAACATAAAAAACACAAACACATGAGGTTAAACAATACGTTACTGAATAACCAAGAGATCACTGAAGAAATCAAAGGGGAAATCAAAAAATACCTACAGACAAATGACAATGAAAACACGACGATCCAAAACCTATGGGATGCAGCAAAAGCAGTTCTAAGAAGGAAGTTTATAGCTATACAAGCCTAGCTCAAGAAACAAGAAAAATCTCAAATAAACAATCTAATGTTACACTTAAAGGAATTAGAGAAAGAAGAACAAAGAAAACCCAAAGTTAGCAGAAGGAAAGAAATCATAAAGATCAGAGCAGAAATAAATGAAATAGAAACAAAGAAAACAATAACAAAGATCAATAAAACTAAAGGCTGGTTCTTTGAGAAGATAAACAAAATTGATAAACCCTTAGCCAGACTCATCAAGAAAAAGAGGGAGAGGACTCAAATCAATAAAATTAGAAATGAAAAAGGAGAAGTTACAACAGACACTGCAGAAATACAAAGCATCCTAAGAGACTACTACAAGCAACTCTATGCCAATAAAATGGACAACCTGGAAGAAATGGGCAAATTCTTAGAAAGGTATAACCTTCCAAGATTGAACCAGGAAGAAATAGAAAATATGAACAGACCAATCACAAGTAATGAAATTGAAACTGTGATTAAAAGTCTTCCAACAAACAAAAGTCCAGGACCAGATGGCTTCACAGGTGAATTCTATCAAACATTTAGAGAAGAGCTAACACCCATCCTTCTCAAACTCTTCCAAAAAATTGCAGAAGAAGGAACACTCCCAAACTCATTCTATGAGGCCACCATCACCCTGATACCAAAACCAGACAAAGATACTACAAAAAAAAAAATTACAGACCAATATCACTGATAAATAGAGATGCAAAAATCCTCAACAAAATACTAACAAACAGAATCCAGCAACACATTAAAAGGATCATACACCATGATCAAGTGGGATTTATCCCAGGGATGGAAGGATTCTTCCATATACGCAAATCAATCAATGTGATACCCCATATTAACAAACTGAAGAATAAAAACCATATGATCATCTCAATAGATGCAGAAAAAGCTTTTGACGAAATTCAACACCCATTTATGATAAAAACTCTCCAGAAAGTGGGCATAGAGGGAACCTACTTCAACATAATAAAGGCCATATACGACAAACCCACAGCAAACATCATTCTCAATGGTGAAAAACTGAAAGCATTTCCTCTAAGATCAGGAAGAAGACAAGGATGTCCACTCTCACCACTCTTATTCAACATAGTTTTGGAAGTCCTAGCCACGGCAATCAGAGAAGAAAAAGAAATAAAAGGAATACAAATTGGAAAAGAAGAAGTAAAACCGTCACTGTTCGCGGATGATATGATACTATACATAGAGAATCCTAAAGATGCCACTAGAAAACTACTAGAGCTAATCAATGAATTTGGTAAAGTTGCAGGATACAAAATTAATGCACAGAAATCTCTTGCATTCCTATACACTAATGATGAAAAATCTGAAAGAGAAATTAAGGAAACACTCCCATTTACCATTGCAACAAAAAGAATAAAATACCTAGGAATAAACCTACCTAGGGAGACAAAAGACCCGTATGCAGAAAACTATGACACTGATAAAAGAAATTAAAGATGATACCAACAGATGGAGAGATATACCATGTTCTTGGATTAGAAGAATCAATATTGTGAAAATGACTATACTACCCAAAGCAATCTACAGATTCAATGCAATCCCTATCAAATTACCAATGGCATTTTTTATAGAAATAGAACAAAAAATCTTCAAATTTGTATGGAGACACAAGACCCCGAATAGGCAAAGTAGTCTTGAGGGAAAAAAACGGAGCTGGAGGAATCAGACTCCCTGACTTCAGACTACACTACAAAGCTACAGTAATCAAGACAATATGGTACTGGCACAAAAACAGAAATATAGATCAATGGAACAGGATAGAAAGCCCAGAGATAAACCCACGCACCTATGGTCAGCTACTCTATGACAAAGGAGGCAAGGATATACAATGGAGAAAAGACAGTCTCTTCAATAAGTGGTGCTGGGAAAACTGGACAGCTACATGTAAAAGAATGGAATTAGAACACTCCCTAACACCATACACAAAAATAAACTCAAAATGGATTCGAGACCTAAATGTAAGACCATGCACTATAAAATTCTTAGAGGAAAACATAGGAAGAACACTCTTTGACATAAATTACAGCAAGATCTTTTTTGACCCACCTCCTAGAGAAATGGAAATAAAGACAAAAATAAACAAATGGGACCTAATGAAACGTCAAAGCTTTTGCATAGCAAAGGAAACCATAAACAAGACGAAAAGACAACCTTCAGAATGGGAGAAAATACTTGCAAATGAATCATCGGACAAAGGATTAATCTCCAAAATATATAAACAGCTCATGCAGCTCAATATTAAAAAAACAAACAACCCAATCCAAAAACGGGCAGAAGACCTAAATAGACATTTCTCCAAAGAAGACATACAGATGGCCAAGAAGCACATGAAAAGCTGCTCAACATCACTAATTATTAGAGAAATGCAAATCAAAACTACAATGAGGTATCACCTCACACCGGTTAGAATGGGCATCATCAGAAAACCTACAAACAACAAATGCTGGAGAGGGTGTGGAGAAAAGGGAACCCTCTTGCACTGTTGGTGGGAATGGAAATTGATACAGCCACTATGGAGAACAGCGTGGAGGTTCCTTAAAAAACTAAAAATGTCTTCAAACTTGCATCTCAGTCTATTAAGGCTGCCCATTTTTCTTTAGTTTCCATAACAATGTGATATACACTATTGTTTGGGACACTGGGAAGCATAGATTCTAGGAGTTAAGGAGAGCCTGATTAAACATGAAGCATTTGGGGGGTTGAATCTTAAGGAGTATGAGTGTAGGGCAGAAATAGAAACATAGCTCTGGTGCACAAAAGAGGTATGATCATCATACGAATAGTTAACTCTCCCTTGCTGGACCCTGTGCTACGATCTGGATGTCTAATGCTACATGCTAGATGGTATTAGTATTATGTTCATTTTGCAAAGAAGGGAAGTAAGGCTCAGAGAGAAGTATCTTGCTCCAAGCACATAGCTGGTAAGTGGCAAAGAGGATGGGAACCTGTAGATGTCTGTCTCTGAGCCCCAGCACTAAACACCCAGCTTAGCATTTCAGAAACTGAACTGAGGGGAAGGCTGCTGGGTGAGGAGGAGAGACTGGGTTTCTACACCAATCCTGTTTCAGCTTGTTCTCATTGTTAACTTCGAAAAGATTTGAGTCGGGAACCAAAAACCATAAGAGGAAGATGAGGATTTATGGAAGAAAATAAAATGGATAAGATGGTAACTGAAGTCAATGAATCAAATGTGTGACATAAATTTTTAGCTTGGAAAAAAGCAGTTAAAGTAATAAAGAATCGGACTTCCCTGGTGGTCCAGTGGTTAAGACTCCACGATTACACTGCAGGGGGCACAGGTTTGATCCCTGGTGGGGAAGTTCCATATGCCGTGTGGTATGGCCGAAAAAGAAAAAGTCACAGGGCTTTCCGAAATTATCTACCTTATTATCCTCTTTTTCTGATAGAGGAATCCAAAGTACCATTGCACAGATGATGGTCTCGCATTTTATTTAAAGACTTCCCCAGAACTACCAACCTTTAATGTCAATAAGTTCATCCTTACGTCTGATGGTGAATCACCTGCTGAAAAGAGTTTGAGAAAAACAAGATCATCACTCCAGTAGCTGGGAAGGTCCCATGACTCAAGTTATGCTGACACTATCATCAAGAGCTCTATGCACTGAGAGCCTGTTTTCTTCCTATCCTGTGGTCTTTTTAGGGGGATTCTAAAAGCACAGCCGATTCCTCTTGTTTGTTCTCTCTTGTAAATCATGAGTTGGGAAAGGGTCTGGTATTTTGCAACTGTAATGCAGCCACAAAATCAATGTGAAACGTAAGGCTTTGTGTGTGTGAGCATCTGGGTCCATCTGAGTAGTCGTTCACAATACATTGTGAATCTCTAATAAATACAAACCATAGCTAATATAAAAGACAGCTAAATTGTAGGTATTATTGAATAAATTATTTCAAATACCAATCATATCTTTTATGATTAGTGCTTCTTGTGTCCTGATTATGTAATCTTTGTTCACTTTCAAATCATGAAGGTATTCATTCTCCTATGTGTTTTTTTTTTTTTAGAGTTATCACTTTTTTTTTTTTAATTAATAGCTACTTTATTTATTTATTTATTTATTTATTTAGCTGTGTTGGGTCTTTGTTTCGTGTGAGGGCTTTCTCTAGTTGTGGCAAGCGGGGGCCACTCTTCATCGCGGTGCACGGGCCTCTCACTATCGTGGCCTCTCTTGTTGCGGAGCACAGGCTCCAGACGTGCAGGCTCAGTATTTGTGGCTCACAGGCCTTGTTGCTCCGCGGCATGTGGGATCTTCCCAGACCAGGGCTTGAACCCGTGTCCCCTGCATTAGCAGGCAGATTCTCAACCACTGTGCCACCAGGGAAGCCTCCTATGTGTTTTTTAAAAGAAGGCTTATTGTTTCCCTTTAAGGTCTGTGATCCATCTCAAGCTAATTTTTTGTGTATTGTGTGAGGTGGAGGTAAGCGTTCAGTTTTATTCCACATGCATTCAAATTGCCCAGGCACCATTTATATTTATCTGAAAGGACCATAGTTGCCCCACTGAACTGCAGTGGCACCTTTGTTGTCAATCAAGTGACTATAGATCTCCGAATCTGTGTTTGGCCTTTCTCTTTTTTTCCCTTGATCAATTAGTCAATGAAAGCCTTTAGCATTCACTAGTGAGTTATACTGTTTTTCTGAGGTTGGAAGGAAAAGAAGACCTAAGTTTAATAGAGTTTAATATAGTAACTAAATTATAAAGCCACAGAAAATTTTAAGAAAAGTTCCTGGGGGGTGAAAAGGTGTATTGAATACAATAATATCTGATGGACCAAAAAATTATAAGCATGTAAGTATTCTGGTCTTTCCTCACCATATGCACCCTGTAAAACAAATCCTGTATTTGCCTGTTTAGTTTCTCCCACTTTGTCACTTACACGAAGAGTCTTGCTTGTTTGGAAAGTGTCTACAAAGGTTTATATAATATAAAAGAGAGAAGCCAAAAGTTGTTTGGCTTGTGTGTTGAGAGAGAGTTTAGGTGACCTTTGGAGAGAGAGCGGGATGCTTGGGGGTAGATTCTGGGTGTAAATGAATTGCGGGTGGTGAAGGAAAGCAGTGAAGTGGGTGGATAGTTAATGAGTAGGATCACCTTTGATGATCCTCAAGAAATGCAAAGAAAGGGTTTTGGTTGCATTATAACTTTTGCTGGTTGTTGAAATGTGTTGAAGAAAATTTGAAGCCATTTAAATTTTATAAGAAAGAAAAAAACAGAGTCACAAACATATAAGCTGATTTAGGGAATCTGAGCTGCTTTTAGAATTATGCCCATTGGCACTTCAACGAAACCCACATGGGCAAGGTAGCCTTGTTTCATGGATATTCCAGACAAGTGCGATTAAATTCTATTGTTTTCTTTACAATAAAAGCAAATTAGTAAGTGTTTAAGCAAGTTTAGCACAATTTTTATGACGTTATGAATTCTATGATTACAAATCAGAAAATGTCGTTTATCAGACTGTAAACTTGATTTTTGTTACCACCATATTTAAAGGGATTGTAAACCTCTCTCGAACTTCAGAATAAGCTTTTTTCTGCTTCTTTTTTTCAGAAGTGTTATCTAATAGCCTACTATATTTGCCTTAGAGACAAAGGCCTCTGAGGATTCTGCTGCTGTCATGTGATCCGAGGAAGCAGTGACGGGAGCCTTCTCTCACCAGAATAGCGAGAGTAGGTGTATATGCGTGTCTGGGTTGACAGAGGTGAAGAGAGGTTAATTTGCACAATGGGATTCAATTCCCCTTGGTAAAAACTAGGGGAAAACTAGGTCGTGCACTTTTGGGGAAGAACATCTCATTCCATCCTAAGGAGTTAGGAGCACTCCAGAGCTGGAGAGGGGCACACAGCACCCTGACTTTCATTGAGGTCACTCCCTGCTCCCTGTCTTATTGAATTAATCTAATAGGATGATAGGATGGGGAAGGACTGATGTGTCATTTTGTCAAGGAGACACCCACGTCCTGTTCCTCGTGCTCTTTTCTGTCTTGGATGGGTGAGAGAGGTGACTGAAGTTGAAGGGTTGTTTTTTTTTTTTTTTTTTGGTAAGAAATAGCCATTTACTCTAGTACTTTTGGAGTAAGGACTCTGTATTCTGATAAAACTCCATTCAATTTTGCAATTGTTTGCTGAGCCCGCACTGTGTGATGCGCTCTGTGTCAAATGAAGGAAGCTACAGTGAGTTGAGTAACTCGACGCAAAAAGTGGCATTTGGAGAGAGAGAGAGGGGTGCTTGGGAGTAGATTCTGGGTGTAAATGAATTGGAGGGGAGGGGGAAAAGGAATGCAGTGAAGTGGGGGTGGAGAGTTATGAGTGGAATCACCTTTGATGATGCTCAAGAAATGCCAAGAAAGGGTTTCGGTTGCGTTGTGATTATTGTTGGTTGTTGCAATGTGTTTAAGCAAATTACCTTACTTCCTTAATCCTCCCAAAATCTCATCCTAGGGAGGTAATTCTACTGACAGAAGAGGGAACAGAAGCCCATCATCATCATATCCTCTTCCTCCTCATTATCCTCTTCATCATCACCATCATCATCATCACGTGATTGCTATAGTGTGATCGACATCTACCTTGTGCTGTTCTAAGCACTTTTCACGTGTTACTTTACTTAACTCTCACGACCTGTCTATCAAGTATATATATATATATATTTTTTTTTTTTTTTTTAAACATAAGTGTGAATGGGTTAAGGGGGATATGGTCTTTGCGAAGTATCGGTATTTCTTTTTTTTTTAATTAATTAGTTTATATTTATTTATTTATTTATTTATTTTTGGGTGTGTTGGGTCTTCGTTTCTGTGCGAGGGCTTTCTCTAGTTGCGGCAAGTGGGGGCCACTCTTCATCGCGGTGCGCGGGCCTTTCACTGTCATGGCCTCTCTTGTTGTGGAGCACAGGCTCCAGACGCGCAGGCTCAGCAGTTGTGGCTCACGGGCCTAGTTGCTCCGCGGCATGTGGGATCTTCCCAGACCAGGGCGTGAACCCGTGTCCCCTGCATTAGCAGGCAGATTCTCAACCACTGCGCCACCACGGAAGCCCCTCAAGTATATATTTTGATAATAATAGCTACCATAACAGGGAACTCTACCTAATGCACTGTGGTAACCTAAATGGGAGGGAAGTCCAAAAGGGAGGGGATATCTGTATGTGTATGTTTCATCTTGTTGTGCAGTGGAGGCCCCAACACAACATTGTAAAGCAACCACGCGCCAATAAAAATTAATAAAAAAAAATAAACAAGCTCCATGCACCACTCAGAGACGAAAAATACTCCAACTCTTATGGTCACTACTCACTCTTAAAAGATTAATTTGGCAAAACTGAATACCCACTACAGTAATGAATGTAATTCAGCGGGAGAGTGGCTTGAGAAAGCTAGCCATACTGGAAAGCATTACGTCTTAAATTAATGACAGATCTGAAGATTATTTTCAGATTTGGTCCGCATTTTTGAGAAGTAATGATTAGCCAGGGGGGGGAAAAATCCAGATTAGTATTAAGTGTTTGCATGTTATAAGGTAGAATAAGCTAAATCCAAGGCTGGGACTTAATATTCAGCCTCTCACCATCTGCTTTACTATCCAAAATGGACACACAAGGTCAGACTGTGCTGTAAAACTTGGAGAATTAATAGTGTTGGTACGTTAAGGCCTCAGTGACGTTGGATCCATCACAAATAAGAGCTAATCATAATAGCTAGCATTCATTTAGTGCTTACTATGCTGAGTCAATGGAAAAGCACTTTGCGTGCATTATTGCACGTATGCCACAAAACTATACAATAAAGGAGGTATTATTACTATTATTATTATTTTTCTCACTTTTAAGATGAATGAGGATATTTAAGAAAAGAGAGGTTGAGTAATTTGCCAATAAACACAGCTGGTACATGTGGATCCAGAATTTGATTCTGAACAATATAGCTACAGAGCCCACACCTTTAACCACTATTCATTGCTGTGGCGAGGACCAAAAATGCACACACCCACACATATACACCTGAAGCTCCTCCTACATTTGTGCAATGTGACAACTCATTTTCACAGGCGTTATCATAGCTAATCCTCCCCTAATAATAATAATGATAGTCAACATTTACAGAGCCTGACTTTGTTTCATCCTCTGCTGTAGCACTTCACATCTATTCATTCACTGAATTCTTAAAACAACTCTATGAAATACCTATTCTTATTAGCCTCATTTCGCATATGAGGAAACTGAGGCACAGAGACACTAAGTTTCTTGTCCAAGGTCACAGAGCTAAAAGTAGCAGAGCCAGAATTTGAACCCACGAAGTTATATGAACATGAAGATGCAAGTATTATTATGCTTATTTTACAATTGAGGAAAGAAATTCGATAAGACTGGATGTGATTTGTTTCAAAAAGGTGGTGTTAATCTATTGTTGCAAAACATTGAATAAACTAGTATGTTATTTTGTAAAAATAATAATAATAGCTACCATATATTGGATGCTTCCTTTGTGCTAGATAGACACTGTGCTGAAATACTTTACATTTATCATTTCATTTATAGTGTACAATGGTGTATATATATACTATATTGACCAAGCAAAGGCTCTAAGAGTCCTGTGTTTCTCTCTGTGATGTCAATTTAAAGGAACCTAATTTATTTATCTGCAACCTTCCTTCACATCCCTAAATTATCCAAACCACAGCACAGTGGTCATTTTTGAAGAATGTGATGTTCTTGGCTTGGTGTCATCCTCAAGAACTGGAGAAACCTATCCTGCTAAAGACAGCAGGAAAAAGGAATTTCAATGCCTATTTGGTAACTAAGCACACAGACGGCAAGATGAGACAGAGAGTTCTGAGCTAAAAGTGCAGAGAGTCTGAGCAATGGTCCAGAACAAACAAAGCACTCAGAATGAATGACCAAGGACATTGCCACAATGTTCTCTGCCCGGGCTATTAGGTCACCCCAGGAAAACACACAGCCATTTTGAGGATGGAAAAGAGCTTTGTGTGTGCCCTCCAGCTGCTCCCTCGCCTTCCTGCAGGCTCTGAAGAAAATCAGTGATGGATGCAGACAAGAAATTCTGTTTAGGCCTTTGCTACCGAAAGCGTGGTCCATGGTTCAGCAGCTCCGGCATCACCCACGAGCTTGTTGCAGCATCTGGGGCCCCACCTGAGAGCTACTGGATCCGAATCTGCATCTTATGAAGATTCAAGGTAATTCCTATGCACATTAAAGTTTGAGAACTTAAGAAATATTAGATCACCAAGGAAGGAAAATGCAAACATCAGTCCCACCATTCAGAACCCTTTAGGAGCTCCCACTGCCATCAGGATAAGGCTCCAACTCCTAATGGGGCTTTAGACTCAGTCTCCAGACACGTCTCCCTCCTCTTCCCTCTTATATTCTACCCGAACTCAACTTAGAGCAGCTGTGCGAACCAGCCAGGCTTTCTTTTTGCTCTATGTGCTGCGTATAATTCTGCAAACTGAAATAGGAGCGTTCTAAAGCCAAAGAAATATAGTACCAGTTAGGAGCAATGAACATACAAAAAAGCTCTCCTGGCCCGTAGGAGCCTGGCGAGTGTGAATGTGGCCAAATCAGGGCGTCAGCTCCACACACTGCTCAACGTGAGAAGCACATCTCTTCCCAGAAGGGTTCTTGAGTCAGCAACTTTCAACTGATGGCATTTTCCAAGGGACCTTTTTATTCACACTTGCTTTGACTCTCTGGCAGCAGCTCCAATACCAGAGAATGACAACAGGACTCTCGGGAGCTCTTCTTAGCTCACCAAACGTTGTCATGATTCATTGACATGCTCTCCTTGCCTTTCCTTCTTCAAATAGGCCTAGTGTTTAGTGCTGGACATGATATGGGTGTCAGCTGTGTGGACAAGAATGTCACAAGCTCTTTCACCAGCCAGCCTGAAGAGCTTCCACACACCTCGGAATAGAAATGAAGCTTCCTCTTGCAGGAGGGAAGTTAGAGACTAGGCATTGATTTTTTTTTTTTATTTTAACATCTTTATTGGAGTATAATTGCTTTACAATGGTGTGTTGGTTTCTGCTTTATAACAAAGTGAATCAGTTACACATATACATATGTTCCCATATCTCTTCCCTCTTGCATCTCCCTCCCTCCCACCCTCCGTATCCCACCCCTCTAGGTGGTCACAAAGCACCGAGCTGATCTCCCTGTGCTATGCGGCTGCTTCCCACTAGCTTTCTATTTTACGTTTGGTAGTGTATATATGTCCATGCCACTCTCTCACTTTGTCACAGCTTACCCTTCCCCCTCCCCATATCCTCAAGTCCATTCTCTAGTAGGTCTGTGTCTTTATTCCCGTCTTGCCCCTAGGTTCTTCATGACTTTTTTTTTTTTTCTTAGATTCCATATATATGTGTTAGCATATACGATGGAATATTACTCAGCCATAAAAAGAAATGAAATTGAGTTATTTGTAGTGAGGTGGATGGACCTAGAGTCTGTCATACAGAGTGAAGTAAGTCAGAAATAGACGTTGATTTTTAAATTGAATTCACATTTTCCCTGTAAGTGGAAAAGAGAGCTGGGTATTCTCATCCCAAATTCTCTGTTACTTCAAGTCCATATAATTTAACTACCAATTTCTTGATAATAGAGGCATTCACTCACAACTAGTTATAGAGAGATGGTTAAGCCTTAAATTTTTCAGACTATCAATAATACACCAGTTATGGCTCACGGTCTCTATATTTTGTCAAAAACTCATTGATTCAACAAAAATTTTTAAAGGCCTATATTATGTTCAGAGCACTTTGTTGATCAGAGAGAGGGAAAAAAATTGAGATATTTTCAGGGGAGTGCAGGAACCCATTTGGCACAGATACGAGACTGCAGCTCCAGGAACTGCATTTCATCAGTGCAATCAAAATCACTTAGTCTCTTGCGGTCTGTACTATCGCTATAGTAGTAACAATTCCCTATCATAGAGCTGTAGCAGTCTCCTATTGCTGATTCACAATATTAAGAATTTAGTGGCTTAAAACAATACAAACTTGTTATTGCACAGTTTTGGGGGTCAGAAGTCCAAAATGGGTCTCACAGGGTTAAAATCAAGGTGTCAGCTGGGCTACATTCCTTCTGGAGGCTCCAGGAAGAATCCATTTCCTGTCTCTCCCAGCTACTAGATCTTGCCTGCAATTCTTTGGCTCATGGCCTCCTTTCATCTTCAAAGCCAGCGATGGCTGGTGGAATCTTTGTCGCTTGTATCACTTTGACTCTCCTGCCTCCCTTTTTTACTTATAAGGACGCTTGTGATTACAATGGGCCCGTGGGGAATCATCCAAGTCAGTTGATCAGCAGCCTTATTTCTATCTGCAACCTAAATTCCCCCTCGCTATGCAACATAACATAACTACAGGTTCTGAGGATTAGGATGTGGACATCTTTGGGGGACCACTGTTCTCCCTATCACAGGATCTGATTTAATCTGATGAAACTCACTGGAGATTTATATATAAGCAAGAATGATAATTTATTACTATTTACTGTGAGAAATATAACTCTGGGGAAATAGAGTAGGTGGAAACGCCCATATTGGCTGGTCAGCATCTCATTTCCCTGTAGGCAAATTGACACAGAAAATCAATTTTTAAATAGAAGATAGCTTGGAGAGCATGAAATCAGAACATCAAATAAAGCTGAATGATTTTAATGGCTGCTGAAATGAATCAGTGAGACAGAAGCTGTTGGTTGGATCCATCTATGTTATAGAGACGTAACTTCCGTTCATCCATTGGTATTCATTGTACTGGCACGTTAAATTTTTTTAATCTTTTAAATTTCATGTGGCAAAATAATTTCTTAAGAAACTCAGTTGTTTTGTTCTTACTGCTTTGCAGAAAAATCTGAATGAATGAGACCACTTTTCTCTTACCTCCCTGGAAAGGGCCAACAGGGCTTTGAGTCTCCCAGGTCAGAGTTAAGAGATTTTTGTATTTGGTGTAATTGTGGTTTTCTCATACGATAAGCAAAAAGGCAGGAGTTGCCTGAGTGGGAAGTAGCTTCTTCAAGTAGGAGCTAAGGAAGAGAGATTCTTTTTATTTACTTTTTACTTTTATTTTTTTATTTTTGATGGGAAGGACAGAGAGGGCCTGTGAGAGAGGGTCAGACTCTCTGAAGGGACATTTGGATGCTGAGTAAATGCATCCCTAAGAGCTTGGCGAAGGATCCTTGCACCCATGTTTGGCACAGAGTGATGGAACTTCCCAAAGTAATAGACTTCAACAATGAGAATCATGCAGTGACCATGATGGAACAAAGACCAGAAATCTTTCCTCGAATGTTACGTAAGCATCTGGGCTCTTGAGAAAATCTAGGGAGGGAGCAAGGCTCTCTAATACACGACAGATTTTTCTTGCCACTTATTCAAGTAGAGATACCAAGTTAAACTTAATTTAATTTAGAAAAAAAATTTAGAAAAATAAGGTAACTTTGTTATGGTAACAGAATTTTGGAGAAAATTTCAATACCAGCCATACAGGATTTTATTTAGGTGTTTCAGCCTTTCCTTATCAAACCGTCCATGTGGAAAAGAAGGCTCCCACAGAAACTAATGAAATGTCAGGCATGAAACACTGAAGGGTCAGCTCTGGGAAGCAGGTGTGAAAAATATAAGACGTGGTTAATGGCTTGAGTTACAAAGGTAGGAAAATATGAAGAATTCTCCCAGAGCAATTGGTGGGCCATTGTGGATCTTAGAGTAATTGAGGCAGGGGTGAAAGAAGAGACTGAAAATTGGGTTGAGACCACAGTAAAGAACACTTTAAATGTTGACTATGACACTGAACTTTGGACACACTAACTGTCCCCAAACATGGGATAATCTTAGCTGAATGTCTTCCTCTTTTGTAGGATGGCATTCAAATCACCCCCCACAAGCCATATGAACAGTTGGAATTTTAATGAAACACCGAAAACATGAAGTACAGGACTAGGTCCTGGGGAGGAGGCATCGTGGGGGAAGGAATTCAGAAATAAGTAAGTTCCTCTGGGTCCACAATCTAGTGGGCAAGATGGAATACAAACAACTTAATATTTTTAATTCTAACGCAGATAACTGTTTACCATTGCACTCATGCGAGACCTCAGATTTTTGTGCATACCACATTTTTCATCACGAAAATAGACCAGAGAACCGGTGCAGCTTCCGGTTCTACTCATCCAGCTGAGAGCATCTTCAAAAAGGAAAAGCAGGAATTCTGTGTTGAAGAGAGAGAGAAGGAGGACTAGGGGACAATATTTACTCATTATCTGTCAGGCCAAGGGCACAGGCCCCTCATCCTGACATCTCCATGGAACAGGCTGACCCTGGGGATCGGGGTTTGCCTGAAGCTGTGGGACTGTCGTGCCTGGTATTCCTTGAAGCAAAGAATATTTTCGCCTGGGGCCACAATCCTTTTAACTGCCTCTGTCTCTTACAGGTAAAGAGGCTCTTTCAGGGCGTGGTATCTCTGAGTATGCCACTAACAAACCCCAGGCTACCTATCACAGCAGAAGCAAATAGTAAAAGGGCAGGACTCTTCTTCCTTCCAAATGGCAGAAGTGCAACAACCCAAGAACTGGTCTCTGACACCCCTAAAGGAAAGCAAAAGAGAGCAAGATTTATTAAAATTTAAGAAACTAATCCCCAGAGGTGGGGGGCCCCCTCTCTTAGCATAGTGCTTTCACTTGGGCTTTTACTCCAAAGAAGTATCACATCGTGATAGTAGATTTTCAATACGTACATATGTATTTATTATAATAAAATACATATATATATTTCATTATGGTAAATATACATAACACTATTTTAAACATTTTTTAAGAATATAATTCAGTGGCATTTAGTACATTTGCAGTAATGTGCAACCATCACCGCTATCCATATCCAGAACTTTCTCAGCATCCTAAACAGATACTCTGTACGCATGAAACAGCTCCCCATTTTCCCTCCTCCAGGACCTGGTACCCTCTCTTCTATTTTCTGCCTCCATGAATTTGCCGATTCTAGCTTCCTCATGTAAATGGAATCATACAGATTTGGGGTTTTGCGGGTTAAAAAAAAAGTGGGTATCTCTCAGACAGACAGACAGACAGGAAGAAAAGAAATGGAGACAAGCCAAATGCAGCTTCCCTTGGCTCTTCCACTCCCTGGCGCGTGTCCTGGCTTCCCTCCCACACAGGATGGTCCCTCCTTCCCTGCACATCTGCATGGTGACCATACCATTAGGCGCCTTCTTTTTTATTTTTTAAAATTTATTTATTTATTTATTTATTTTTGGCTGTGTTGGGTCTTCGTTTCTGTGCGAGGGCTTTCTCTAGTTGTGGCAAGCGGGGGCCAATCTTCATCGCGGTGCGCGGGCCTCTCACTGTCGTGGCCTCTCTTGTGGGGGAGCACAGGCTCCAGATGCGCAGGCCCAGTAGTTGTGGCTCACGGGCCTAGTTGCTCCGCGGCATGTGGGATCTTCCCAGACCAGGGCTCGAACCCGTGTCCCCTGCATTGGCAGGCAGATTCTCAACCACTGCGCCACCAGGGAAGCCCTAGGCGCCTTCTTGAAGCTCCTTCTGCCGTTCATCTCAGCTCAGTTCCTTCCTGTTCTGCACAGAAGCTGATTTCCCCTTTGCTGGCTCTGTCAGCTGAGCTCAAAAGCAGGGTCGCATCTCTGCTCCTGGCACAAATAACTTCTTGTGCAGCCTGGCTGGGTTTGGACGGGCAGCTGCCAGGCTTGTAGTCTCCTACAAGGCCGTCCCGGTCACAAAGGAGCTTTGTGTGTGACCAGTGGGTGCTGGGCGGGAGCCCCGCTGGCTGAAGCGCTAAGTTCTTCCTGGTACTTGCTCTCACTGCCCTTGAGACCTGGGGCCTGGAGGGCACTGTGACCTGGCAGATGACCTTCCCCATGAAAAAATAAAACTTGCCTCTGCTTCTCCCGCATGGTTCTTGGTTTGTAATTATCTGTGACTTTTTCAGGACTGACCAATCAATAAGGCAGTCTTGGAAAGCCTATCCCTCAGCATTTAGTGACTGGAAAATTCTACTTCCAGATCCCTGAGGGGTCAGGGCAGATTTCCAGTGAGTATTCCTAATTTGAAAAACCTGTCCTCGAATTTTCTTAATTCTAGAGATACTCCTCCAGAATGTGGGCTTCCTTTATCTGTGATTAGATGTGGAATGTGTACATTCAAATTCATAGGATGCCCCACACAACAGTCCATAGGCCAGGCTACTTACCTCTTTACCTGTTAGTAAAGCTGATTTCAAAGTGGCTTCAGAGGGAACTGACCAAACCTTACCGTCTTGGTCCAGAATCTCCTAGTCTCCCTACAAGAATGCTTTTCTTGCCTGAGACTCTCCAGTCTAGCACCTACTCAGTTTTTTTTGTTGTTGTTTTTTGTTTGTTTGTTTGTTTTTGACTAGTAGACTCTCTGATTTACTTTGCATGACATTTGCCCTTGTTTTAAGATTCTTTCAGCTTTCTCCTGATTCCTCCTTTAAATATTCCTTAAAAAGGCTCTGGCTTGGCCCCTTCTGTGTCATTTCACTCTTCCTCTGTGTCTTGCTAGTGGCACGGTGGCAATTGGACATAGGGTTTTGTGTTAGATACATCTGCTTTCAAAGCCTGACTGTGCTACTCCCTGGCTGTGTGACCTTGGGCAAGTAACTTAACCTCTCTAAGCCACAGATCTCTCCTCTGTGAAATGGGAATAAATGATTTTTTATTCTCGGGGATGTTGATACGACTGCTGAAAATAATCAGGAAAAGTACCTGGCACGTAGCAGAGACTCGGCAAACGTTAGCACACATCCCATGCCCTTTTCTTTCTTGATCTAGTTTAGTGTAAGCCCTTCCCAGTCGGCCTTCAGCAGACTTGAATTCCTGAGACAGAACCCCAAATGTCCAGAGCTCTTTCAGGTCTAAGCCAGTCTGGGCTCCACACCGGCTGCCCTCACGGAAGCGGGTGATTGACAGCTAGCGTTCACCCGGCCTGTGATCCTGGCTCTCACTTAGGTCTCCATCTGAAGAAGCAGCGTCTACGCGCCGCCGCCCCTTAACTAACTCCACGCCAGGCTGCGCCAAGGAGGTATGTTTCAGAGAGACCCCCGGCAAATAAAGCCAAAAGTACCTCTGACATGGTTCCACAACCTGGAAGTGACAAAGGACAAAGCCAAGGAACCAAAAGGATTGCGGTGCGGGTTTGGTTTTACCGAGCAGAAAGGCCAGGACTGGCTCTCACCTGCGTGTTGTTACCGGGGCAGGTAACTGGGAGATTCTTTCCCCTAGAGCCGTTAGTTAGGGCGCTGCTGGAGCGCGCTGAAGCTCCCTAGGGGCCGGGGGACGTCGTGCACTCAGCCGTACTGTCAGGGCTTAGGTTTCTATTTGTGAAAACTTTCTGTATTGGTTGGCTGCTTCTCGCCAGCCTCCACCGCGATCTGCGTGCTCTGCGCGGCACAGCTGTGATGGGTTTCCAAACCCTCGCTGCAAGCGGACAAGGACGATTAGGTTGGACGAACGCTGGCGGTGGCGTCCTCGGAGTGGGGTTCCGCGGGGAGCAGCCCGCTGAGGTCAGAAAGACGCGGCTCGCGCTCCGGGTAAGTTGCAGGTCCCCGCTGGGCCCATTGATTGCAGTGCAGACTTGAATCCAAATTACTAAGGAAGATCATCATTTCAGGCAATTGCACTGACGCTAAAGACCAATGCTTTGAGCGTTGGGGTTGGACATTTAAGTCCGCCAGGTGTGTGATTATCTCGTTGCGACCCCGGAAAGCGCGGTTCCATCTGGGCCCCCAGCGAGGGGCAGGGTGGGATTTCCGGAGGGAACCGAGGGAGAAGGGAGCACAGCTGCTCCGGCGGCCCCAGCCCGCATCACCCAGGGCCCGGTGTCGGGGGGAGCGCAGGGGGCCCGAGTGGCTTCCAGCTCGCCTCTTTGGCGTCTCCCCGCGGGCAGCAGGCCGGGGAGTGGCGCTTCGCTTCCCTGGGGAGCTTCTCGGATCGCTGCCGGAGCCCCGGATTTTTTGGTTGGCGCGGGCAGATGGGGGTGGCGGCGTCAGGGCGCCGCTTCCCCCCCCCCTCGCTCCCTCTCTCGGCCGCTGGGGGGCGCAGTGACCGCGCCACGCGGCTCGGAGCCGCGCCAGAGAGGAGACGCCGCGCGGCGCCCACATGGTTTTCCGCCGCTTGGTTGAGCCCGGCGGCGCCGGGGACGCGAGAGCTGCGGGAGGCGGGGGGAGAGGGGGAGGCAGCTGGAGGGGGGCGGGGAGGGACGCCAGATAGGCGAGCGCAGAGCGGAGACTCGGGGGACCCCAAGGTAGGTCAGGGCAGTGCCCAGTCCCGCCCGCTCCCGGGAGAAGGTAGGAGGGGGCATCTGGGTAAGGGTGGCGGATTTTTGTGGAGTTGCCGTGCAGGGGGTGAGGGTGGGGACCACCCTGTGCTCGGCTTGGGGCCGGAGGGGCGCAGGAGCCGGATCACCAGGCACTTTTGCGCAGGGCGACTCTCAGTAAGCGCGAATCCTGCGCCCTGCCTGGTCCCGGACGCTGGGCTCCGGACTCGGTGGCTTCTCCCGGTTCTACAAAAAGCGCCCACCCGGCAGGCGAAGGCCCGCGGAGGAGCACGCGCTTAACACGCCCAAACCTGGTGGCAAGCAACTTTTGTCTGCTTTAACTGAACTAGGTTAGAGCGCGAAAGCGCCGCGCAAGGTTTCGTCCGGGCGCCAGGTGTGACATCCACCTGCTGAGATTGCAGCGGGGAAAGCGGATGCTGCGTGTCACCCTCACCCCGCCTGCCCGTGGCCGCGCGGGAGGTTTGCTACCGACCTCCTGCGAAATTGATGCTGTCGGCTTGGAGAAGGTAGAACACCTTCAGAAGAGGGGTCCTTTAGCCTTAATGGGAACGAAGACTCAAAGGAAAGGGGATATTCGAGAGCTGCCCTGTGTTATGCCAGTGCAATTTGGAAGGATCTTTAAATTGAAGATGTGCAGGCAAAGTGCAAAGGACTGAGGGGTCGGCAGACTTGGGTTTCTTGGACCCTGTCCTGAGGCCGAATAGCAGTGAGGTCTCAGCAAGTCAGGAAACCTCGTTGAACTTCAGTTTGCTTGTGTGAGAAGCGTGGGGATGGTTCCTGCCCCACCTCACCGGGTGGTTTGGAAGAGAATTGGAGGCAGGGTGGTATTTTGAAAAGTATGAAGTGTGGTTTGTACAAATTAAGCATTGCTGCCGACGCCTTTTTCCTGGCCACCAACGGAACCTTGCTCATAGCCGAGTTAAGGCAGGAACTTCGCGGCAGTGCGGGCGTTTTCCTGGTTACCTGTCAGAGGGGCGAGATGTGTGTTTCTCAATCTCTTGTTGCAGTTCCTCTTCACGGCACAGCCATCGTGAAACTGCCCAGCACAGTGTGACATCAGGGGACAGGAACTTTGCCTTGTTCATCAGCTTCTTTAGGGCGGGTACAAAGCGGGGGAGGTGCTCGGAGAGTGCACGAAAGTTGAAAGTCTTTGTTGGAGCGGCTGGGGGGTTAGATTTGATTGGACATGTTCTTCGGGAGGTCAGGTTTAGCTCTGAAAGCATTGCTGGCTTTCTGAAGTTGGAGTTCTTGTTTTCTGACGCGGGGAAAATTCTGTCAGAGCCAAGGATAGACATCCAAGAATAAGCGTTTTAATTCGAATGCCTTTAGAGGAAGCTAAGTAAAGAGCTCCGGAAATGTTTCCCACACAAATCATAACACATAATAGCAAGGACAAGTTAGGATAGTTTCTCTTATTACTAAATTTAGATTCATATATCTAATACTGAAAGGAGAGATTCGCATGGTTGGTTGTGTCACTGTTAAAATTTAAGCAGTCCATTTGAGATAAGCGTGTCCAGCCTTCCAGAGGCTATAAACGTGAGCAATACTAGAGCCTGTATGTCATTTTGTATCTTTTCATGATACCAAACAAGACCTCTGATTGGCTTTTCCATTTTAACTGAAAGGAGTTGAAAGATGACTCATTTAAGAGATTGGGAAATAAAACTAGATTGTCTAATACAGAACTGTAAATCTTTATCAAATAACACAAAGGGTGATAATAAAGCTAACTTTTATAGACTATTGTGTGCCAGACTCCGATATGCATGTTACAATCCATTTAGTTCTCACAAAAGTCCGTAAAGAAACTGAAGCACAGAGACGTTGAGTGCCTTGCCCAAGGTCACACAGCTAGTAGTGAGGAATTTCTCTCAGATTGGCATAACAACTACATTTGATTGGTACTCTTGTGTTTGTTTCTTAACTTCTGGGCTGGGTTTTCTCCCACACATACAGGCAGTCAGGAGTGAGACTAAGGGCTCTGGAGCAGGGATCCAGGACCCTGAGCTTGCTGCCAAGTTGCTGTGTGGTCTTTACTTCCTTTTTCTGAGCCTCGGTTTTCTCATCCACAAAATAGTGATAATAATCCCAAATTGAGTGAACGCTTTATTTCTCACCTGAACATGGAGTGTGAACTGTGAAAGAAATACTTCTCAGCATGTAAAAGGAAGTTTCAGAGTCAAAGTGCTTTTGTCATCGGTTAACAGTAGGCTGGCAGGTGGCAAATGAGTAAAAGCTGGAGGAGACTACACACAATGTGATTTACCCAACAATTATGTTTGAAAATTGTTTTAAAGAATTCTTTAGTTCTGTTCTTGGATCCTTAGCATTACATTTATTAAAAGAGATAAATGCAAATTAGACCTCAAAGTTTTTCTGGCAAGTAACATTGAATAACACTCACAGCCAGCACATGCTTTTCTCTGGTTGAGTTCAGGTGATGAAAATTGGAGGGTGGAGGGGTTTTTTTGTTTGTTTGTTTTTTAATCCTTACATTCTACATCCTTTTATTCCAACAAGCTATAGTGGGTCAGAGAACAACCGAGTCCTGAAAATATATGTAAGTTACTTCCCTATCCTCTCTTTCTTTCTTTGGCAATTGTTCTTAGAAGACAGCTTTTGGGACAGCCAGTTTAAATCTGGTAGGTGAGGGAACTTGAACTTCTGTATATGCTTATATTAAGGCTATTTTAAACAATACGGTTCAGTTGTCAAATCATTTGAACTGCCCTGTGACCTATGTAAAATCTTTTTTTGGCGGGGGGGTGGTTCTCACTCTTAATTTAGACTGTGGTCTTGATGGAGATTTGGGCTGAGGGAGGGAACCGTGTCAGTGTTACTGATGTGGCCAGGCTTACAGCAGCCAGTCCGCGCTTGGTGAATTTTGATGATCTGGAGTGATGTTTGGATCTGTGTTATTTAAAGGTCTTCCCTTCACCCCTGTGCTGTTGTAGGTAAGAATGTGGACTTGGCGCGAGACTGCCTGGGCGGGAAACTGGCTCCACTGACTAACTGTGCCTCAGTTTCTCATCTGTAAACTAAAGACTGTGTTGTCATATCTATCTCATAGCTTGTTAGGAGGATCAGGTGTGTGTGTGTGTGTGTGTGTGCGTGTGTGTGTGTGTGTGTAGAAAGCCTAGAACAATGTCAGGCACATAGTAAATGCCATCTAAGTGTTAGTAATGAACCGATGATGATGAATGCTCTCAGAGGATGAGTGCTATGGAAAAAGAAACAGGACAGGTACTTCGCTGGTGGTCCAGTGGTTAAGACTCCACGCTTCCACTGCAGGGAGCACGGGTTCAATCCCTGGTCAGGGAACTAAGATCCCACATGCTGTGCAGTGTGGCAAAAAAAAAAAAAAAGCAGTAAGTGGGGATAGTGTATACTTGTAGGGATGCAGTTTTTAACAGGGTGATAGGGAAATTCTCAACCCAAAGGTAAATTTGAGTAAGACAGGGGGGTAGAAGGGTGTAGGGGTGTGGAGGAGTATAGTGGTGTAGGGTTGCAGAGGGGTATAGAGGTGTAGGGGTACAGAGGTAGATAAGGAGGTCAGAGAGGTAACTTAGGGACACACGGACAGATATTGCACATGTTGAAGGTCTTTTTTTAACTTGGGAATTTTCTTATGGAAAATTTCAACCATTAAGTAGAGAGAACGGTCCATGTGCCCTTCTCCCACCTTCAACAATGATCAACGTGGCCAATTGTGTTTCATCCATATCCCCCCACTGGCACCGTTTTATTTTAAAGCAAATTCAAGAAATTCTATCAATTATTTCTAAATCCTTCTGTATATATGTCTAAAAGGCACTTAACCAAACATGACCATGATACTTAATCTCTTTGACTTTGTTTTCCCATCTCTAAATTGGGACCAGCAGAACCTCCCCTGCAGTGCTTGTGTAAAGATAAGGGTGGACGCTTGGAGCCCTCAGTGTAGACAATCAGTGCCCCGTTATTCAGCCATCATGCCGATGGTATTGTCCTTACTCTCCCTTGGGTTTTTTTTTTTTTTCTTTCCTACATAGTTCAGTCATGGCATTTTCACTTCTACTTACTCTCTCCCTTCTCCATGCCTACTTTAGGCACATTTATTCCGTACTCCCTGTATCTACTCTCTTTTTCCCCTTTTAGCTTTCAGTGCTTTTGTTCTCAGCCTGACTTACAGCTTGTGCTCCTTTGATCCCTGTGGCCCACGAAATACCAGTGCTCTGTAGTCTTTCCAGACCTTTTTGAAGGGAGATGGGTACTTGGCCCATTTCATTTTTCCAACAGCATTATTGAGATTGAGATAGAATTGACATAACATAGAATTCACCCAATTAAAGTGTACAATCCAGTGGTTTTAGCGTCTTCACAGGTATGTGCCAGAATTCCCACAGCTGGTTTGAGAACATTTAGAACCTCAGAAAGATACCTTTTACCTGTTACCGCCTATCTTCCCATCCCCCAAAGCAACTGCTAATCTACTTTCTGTCCTATGGATTTGCCTATTCTGGACATTTCATTCATTCATAAATAAATAAATACATAAGAAATATTTTTGTCACTGGCTTCTTTTACTTAGTAGGGTGTTTTCAGGGTTCCTTCATGTTGTAGCATGCATTAGTACTTCCCTTCTTATTATGGCTGAATAATATTACGTTATATGGCTGTAGTGTACTTTGTTTATCCATGTTTCAATCGATGAACATTTGGGTTGTTTCCACGTTTTAGCTATTATGAATAATACTGCCATTAACATTCATGTAGGTAAAGAAACATCAAATCACTGTTTTGTAACAGGAACTAACATAGTTTTGTAGGTCAATTATACTTCAAAAACAAACAAATTTATAGAGAAAGAGATCAGACTTGTCGTCAGTGATGAGATTGGAGGGGGAGGGGAGGGGGATTGGATGAAGACAGTCAAAAGGTACAAACCTCCAGCTATAACACAAATAAGTGCTAGCGATGTAATGTTCAACATGATTAATATAATTAACACTTCTGTATGTTATATATGAAAATTGTTAAGAGAGTAAATTCTAAGAGTTCTCATCAGAAGAAAAAGAGTTTTTTTCTATTTCTTTAATTTTGTACCTATATGAGAGGATGGAAGTTCACTAAACATACTGTGAAAATTGCTTCACAGTGTATGTAAATCAAATCATTATGCTGTAAACCTTAAACTTATACAGGGCTGTATGTCAATTACATCTCAATTTTTAAAATTCATGTATAAGTTTTTGTGGTAACATATACTTTCATTTCTCTTGGGTATATAGCCAGGAGTGGAATTGCTTGTTCAAATGGTAACTGGATGTTGAACCATCTGAGGAACTGTCAGACTGTTTTCTATCAATAATATGGCTCCCCGTTTTATTTTGCCCAAATATGGGAATCTAGCTATCTTTGAAGTGCAGGTACCCACCCTTACTTTGGGTAAACTTTTGTATTAATATTTTCTAAGTCTTATTTAGTTATCTAATTATATTCATGTATAAGTCTTCTTTGTTATTGATGTTTTTTGTTGTTTCTTTTTTAAAAATTATATTTTGGCTGCGTTGGGTCTTCACTGCTATGCGCGGGCTTTCTCTAGTTGCGGCGAGAGGGGGCTACTCTTCGTTGCAGTGCGTGGGCTTCTCACTGCGGTGGCTTCTCTTGTTGCAGAGCACGGGCTCTAGGTGCGCAGGCTTCAGTAGTTGTGGCGCGTGGGCTTCAGTAGTTGTGGTGCATGGGCTTCAGTAGTTGTGGTGCACGGGCTCAGTAGTTGTGGCTTGTGGGCTCTAGAGCACAGGCTCAGTAGTTGTGGTGCATGGGCTTAGTTGCTCCATGGCACATGAGATCTTCCTGCACCAGGGCTTGTACGTGTGTCCCCTGCATTGGCAGGCGGATTCTTAACCACTGTGCCACCAGGGAAGTCCCTGTTATTGATTTTTGAGTTAAGCATTACTTGAGCAGTGATCCCCAAAGTGGAAGTTATGTACCTCTAGGGTACAAGATGATTCATTGGAAAACAAGAACAAAATGCTATGTTCTTGCATCTTTTCAATGATGCTTTATAATTATGCAATGCATTAGAATATCTGTGTATATGTAAGGTTTATAAGTAAATAGTCCTATATTGGAGATGTAAATGCAAAGATTTTTTTTTTTTACAAGTAGGAAGTCATATAAAATTCTGGGGACAACTGTTCTAAAGGCATGGGATCAAATATATGTAGCTGTGTGGTTATTAATCCCATGCTTTGTGACAATTCTAATGGGGAAATTCTTAAAATTACTTTGCTAAAGAAATTGAAAATATCCTGCTAATTTCAGCCCAAATGGAACATGTAAATACCAGTGGAAGGAACTTTGGATCAGGTGTTGGACTTTTATTTTTATTCTACTTCTGCTGATTACTAATGGTGAGACTTTGGGCAAGTCCCCTAAAGGTCTGCATTTCAGTTCCCAAATTGGCCTAATAACACCCGAAATATCATAAATTTTCATTGTGCAGAACGAGAGTGGTAAGTGTGACATATGCAGTGAACACAGAAAGTTAGTCATTTGTGCATCTTGTGCAACCCTGCAGTTTTCTTAGGCAAATACCTGGGTTTCCTTGACCTTTTTCCTGGCTGGGTCTTCCCCTTCCCACCCCACCCTGCTTTCTGTCCTTCCTCTGTGTTCTTCTGACAACAGACCTTCAAAATTAAGGGTCATTGCCAAAGGTTGAGTTGGACGGAGAGGAGTCGTGTGATGCCACCAGCCACCATTGCGGTATGGCACTGTTTCCTTCCTGGTGCTTTTCGTATGAGAACACAGCATTCAGCACATGTGCAGTGAAGGTGCAGCTGTCTCAAAACTGCAGTTTACTCTGATTCCTGGCCACTGTCATGGAAGCTATGAAGTTGCATTATTGGGCATCTTAAAGGTTTCTGTGTGATCTGTGATCTCTTGAGTCTGTAGACATCCTTGGGGGAACATTAGCCTTTGCTTAAAGTCAAAGCATGAAGGGAAGTAGATACAGAAAGATGGGAAGAGGTTCTGGGGTCTGTGTTAACCAAAGAGCTCACATGCTGTGGTTAAAGATCATTTCATTCTCTGCTTGCTTTTGTCTCTTACCTGGCATGCTCAGTAAGACACCATAAAACTGAGAGAAATGAATTTGACCTTTCACCCTCAACTCTTGTTTGTGATTTCTCTAACACCCTTTATTCTAAGGAAATGGTTGGCAGATATTTTAGGTCGTGATCTCCAGTTTCTTCTACAGGGTGACATCTGTTCTTGGCTTCCTTTCTTGGGCAATGGAAATAACTAATATAACCATGCTTAGGTACTGTTGGTTAGTTTGTTCATTCTTTTATTCATATACTCAATATATTTACTGAGTACCTATGATATGCCCCTGTTCTAGATACTAGGGACAGATCAGTGAAGAAAATTAAAAGTTTTTGAAATGCCCTCAAAGATTTTACATTCTAGTGGGTGTTAGTCACTGAGGTTAAATGAAATGAGGATTAGTGCTGAGGAGTAAGGAGAGAAAGATAGTTGCGAAGGGGGAGAGGAACTACAGGGGAGGGGCAGTTACCATTATTTATAGGGTGACCAGGGAGGCCTCACAGAGAAGGTAACATTTAAGATGAGTCTTTGATGCTCCCAGTTATGTATTCAGGTACTAGTGCTGAGGCAGAGAAAGTCCTAAATCCTAAACCTGACATGCTTGCTCCTAGCCCTGGAGTATCTTTAAGATTGTTAGGGGTATTAGGAGCTAAAGCCGTCTCGCTACCATTAAAATGCTGGTTGCTTATGGTCTGCAAGACTTTTGTCTTGCAGGTCTCTATAGAGGTTCACGGTGAGTCATCCGCCCCTCTTGCAAAGGTTGCATCTTTGCAGCGGACGCCGTACCTCAGCAGTGGCCCTAGTAATGCAGTCATTCTCAATGGGACCAATGACTCCAGTGCTCAGGCACCTTCCAGAATGACTTGGGGTGTTGCGGGTCGAGTCCTGGAGTCTTTCCTTTGTCTAGGGCCTTTGCTGCTGCACACGTGTTAACTAGTAATCTGGCCTGTGTTTACCTTCAGTAGGAAAATCTCAATAGAAATGACAGTCAGCTTTGCAACTGGCTTTCTCTTCCTTTAAAATGTGTTTGGAAATTGATTTTATCTTTGCACCTAAGCATCTCTGATTCAAGGGAGCTCATTTGTGACAGTGGGAAGGACTTTGAGAAGATGCCAGGCATTCCTTAGACCCATGTTACCTGCTGCCAGTCAGTGCCTGAAATTTATGATGTGTTTAGTCCCTGTCTCCCCTCCACCAGAATGTAAGCTACTGGAGGGCAGGAGACTTACTTTAGTCACCACTGTTACCCCAGTGCTACCAGAACAAAAACACTGCCAGTCATGTAGTAGACGCTCAATAAATATTGGTTTAATTGAATAACAGACTACAAGCAATGTGGCAATAAACAATCTCCTGAATTATCTGTTGCCCCAAAGATCAAGAAATGGAGATGATCTGTCATCACCAGGGTCTGGACTTTGTTTCCAATCATTGCTCTCTCCTCTGTGTCAGTCTGCATGTCAGAGAAACTCATGCTCCTTAATGAGTGTCCAACCTGGCTTGTCATCCTTTCTCTGCCACTACCCAGCTGTGACCTTAGATATGGCTTTGAATTTCTGTGGGCCTATTCCAGCTCTAAAATGTTCTTATTCTATAACCTGGCAAAGCCAGCAGCTGCTGGCTATTTGTGTGAAGCAAGAACACCCTTCTAGAAGGAAGTAGAACAAGCACCTGCTTCTGAAAATTACTTTTTATAAGGAAGTCTGGTTTTGCCCAGTGCAGTTGATTCCATATCTGGGAGGCTCATAAATCACGTCGTTCTCTTTGAATTATTAACTTTAAACTGTTTATAAAAACACAGGTATCACTACTGCTTACCATTTGTTTGAGGTTGTGTGTTTTTCATATGATTTCATATCTGTAATCATCTCTCACACACAAAACCAGATACGATGTGCAGAAAATTGAAAATAAAACATGACTGACATAGCTTCATTCTCTTGGAAATAGTGAGATTATCATGGGCTATGGACTCAGAACTAAAATTGGCACTAGTGAAAGAAAAGATCTAGTAAAAAAGAAAGTCAATCAAAAGCAACATGAATGAAGATGTTCATTGCTGTATACTTTATAATAGTGAAAAACTGAAAAGTTTCATCAATAGGAGTCTGGCTAGGAACTTATGATACATTTGTACCATAAAAAGTGGTAAAATAGTTAAGGTAAAGAATATACACCCTCAACGGGACTTCCCTGGTGGCGCAGTGGTTAAGAATCCGCCTGCCAATGCAGGGTTCGAGTCCTGATCAGGGAAGATCCCACATGCCACGGAGCAACTAAGCCCATGTGCCACAATTACTGAGCCTGAGCTCTAGAGCCCGTGAGCCACAACTACTGAGCCCCTGTGCTGCAACTACTGAAGCCTGCGTGCCTAGAGCTCATGCTCAGCAACAAGAGGAGCTACCTCCCACGCACCGCAACAAAGAGTAGCCTCCGCTTGCTGCAAATAGAGAAAGCCCTGACGCAGCAACGAAGACCCAACACAGCCATAAATAAATAAATAAGTAAGTAAATAAATAAATAAATATTTTAAAAAAAAAAGAATATATACCTCAAGACATGTTGCTGAGAGAAAAAGAAGGTATGTTTAGAGTATGTTTACTATGATCTCATGTGTATATAAAAAAGAAAATAAGACATATCTTCTGATCTGACATATGTATGTTAATTCACAGAAAAAGGTCTGGATGGAATAAAATGGTTGATGGTGTTATTTCTGGGAAAGAAGTAGGATTGGTGGGGGCTTGGTGCAGTGACACTGCTTCACTTTTTACTCCAGGCTTCTGTGTTTTTGGCATTTTATAAAACCATAGTCATGAGTGGGTTTTTTGGTAATTATAACACTTGAAATTACTGGAGAGGAAAAGATGTGTGACAAAGAGAAATTGGGGCACAAAGTGAGATTTGAGGTCGGGAGAAGGAAGATGAAACACTTCAGGTAGTGAGTGCTGGCCGTTATCACCAAATCCTGTGATATTTTGTGACTGGTGATTTGGAGCTTGTGCCCTGTTCTCAGGATGATATATATATATATATATAGATGTCCTACATCACTCCAGAAACTATGATCTACAATGGAGGACCCACAAATCAAGAAAACCCGGTTTCCACATTACCTTCTTTTGGCCTATTTGCAAGCACTGGGTGAGAAAAATTTTGTATCTTTAGGAAACATTGATTCATTTCCATCCCTGGATGAGTAAGTCTGCTACCATAATAGAGCAGTTGTATCGACCACAGAAGTCTTTCCTCTACCCGTGACTTTATTTCCACTTTGTTGGATTTATTCACTCAGTCTGTAACTTTCACTGAGCCCCCATCTGCCACTCTTGGACAAGGGCCCTGCTCTCCTGGAGCTTCTAGTCAGGGGGGTAGACAGAGATGACCGTATCAGGAAGTGAGAACTACTGTGATGAAAATTAAGCGAAGTGATGTGAGAAGGCGTAAGCAGGGAACTACGTTAAGAGAGGTAGTTAGGAAAGACTTCTTTGAGGAAGTCATTCATAAACCCAGGCACGCATAACACAGGAAGGAGCCAGATGTGTGATCATTTGAGGGAAGAGTGGTCCAAGCAGAGAGATTACGACGGGGCACAGAGAGGGGGCAAGAGCGTGTGGGACCCAAGAGTTTGCTGCGTGGTTGGGACTTCCGGAGGTTGGACAGGCGAGAGAGGTCTGCAGGAGAGGATCATGTCATGCCTGGAGGACAAGGTAAGGATTTTGGATTTTATTCCAAATTTGATGGGAAGCTATGGGGGCGGGGGTCGATTAGGGGAATGATTTAGGTTTATAAAAGATGTCTCTGAATAACTTGATTATAAATAGGTTGAGAGTGGAAGCACGGAGACCATTGGGAAGATGGCAGGAGGTCCAGTGGGAGAAGATGCTGACTTACACTAGGGTGGTAGCTGTAGATATAAGCTTGCTGGTAGGTTAAAGATGGAGAGCCTGGGAAGGTAGGGTCAGTACTGACTCCTACATATGGGGCTTCAGCAACTAGGGGGTTGCTGAGATGGGGAAGACCAGGCAGGAGCAGATTTGGGGGGGAAAAAATCAGTGTCTATTTTGGATATATCAGGTTGTGATGCCCCCTGGACAAACGTCAAATAAGCAGTAAGATACGCTAGCCCAGAGTTAGGGGAGGTCAGGAATAGAGATCCATGTGGGAGCCGCCTATATATAATGATGGTGTTTAAAGCCCTGGAATTTTATGAGGACCAAAGTCTCAGGCTCACTGCAGTGTGCCCATGGATTTTGCCCTTCCTTTAGGGTCAGTGCCCAAGCAGACACCTCCACCTCTAAACCTTCCCCCTGCCAACCTTGCTTTGACTGTTGAAGGTTGTTTGGAGCTTTACAACGTAAAGGACAGTGGGAGAACATTAGGAAGACACATGTGCTGGGCCTGTAATTAGTGATGAGAGCGCGTTCCATTTGTGTGACTCTCAACATTGTAATCACTACCTAATTTACTAAAGCTACAAACGGAGCTGAAAAGTGAGCGGACCATTTTAAAGACAGAGTCTAGGTTTGTAGTGTGGTCTTTAGATATTGTAAGCTAATCATAAATTCGTATTGCTGTTATAATCTGAGTAAGTATTACAAGCTCATGTAAAGTTATACAGAAGAAAGTTTTCAGTGCTATTGGTTGTTCTCAGTTTCACATGCCACTTGCCTACTTTGTTGAAATACAAACACAAGCTAAATAAAAATAAGAAACTATGAAAATGTGTCTTTACTTCCAGATGGCATTCCCATTTTGAGTTTATTTAATTTTATTGGAATACTGCATGTATGTATTACATTTTTACCTGTTTTTTTATCAGCAGTATCCTTATACGACTTTATCCTGGTATAAAAATAATATTTTTATGCTTTGAACTCCCTTTCCTATCCCAATGTCATATCCCTTACATTTGCTTCTAGTTTTACGGCCGATTCATTTATTGATTTTTTCCTTTTAAATCCAAGCGGAATTTACTGTGTTGTATAGGGCGAAGTACAAACTTTATTTCTTGTTTCTTTGCTTCCTTAAAAGAATTTGGGGTTAAAAATATGATCGAGCCCTTGTTTATCGTGAATGATTCTTGCTCATTGCAGATAAGCTCCCCAGCCCTCTAGCTGACCAGGTGGTGAGTTCAAGGTCCTAATCCAACAGCACAAGGGAATTCACACCAGCCCTGAGCCTCGAAGATGGTGTCACAGTCTGCGGGCCGGCAGGACTCTCCTGGGGACCCCTGGGAAGGAATCAGCAATGACCCTGGTGACATTGATGGCTCGCCTGGCCTCCTGGACACGGACCACCCCTCTTGCGCATCGAACATCAGGTTTACGAGGCACAGAGCTGCCTGGATTAACCCCCAGTGTGTGCAGCAACAGGTGCAGGACTCGCCCCCCCAGGTGCCAGCAGTGGGGAGCAGAGAGAGCCATACTGCTCGGGACGCCGCCTCTCCCTTGGGCCCTTCACCGTTACCTCTTGGGGACTCCGTGGCGGAGACGTCATTGTCGAAGGGCACTGTGGACTCCATGGGCAGCTCCCCTGCCCGGGGCTCAGCTGAAAAAGGCAGTGCCTCCTCTCTTACCTCAAAGGAAGAACGGGCAGTGCTCCCAGGACGCTGTCCTTGGACGGCTCTGTTCACAAGCTCCAAGATTGATTTGGCTGCTCGCCCGTGTCGTGAGGCTGACAATGCTTTTTTCAAGCCTTCCCAGCTGACAGCTTCCACTGATGCAGGTAACTCTGGTGGGGACTGCCCTCCTTCCTGTCTGTTCTCACACCAGCTCTGCCCGGGGCTGAGGCCAGGTGTTCCTCGCGAGGGAAAAGCTCCTGGGTTTCCACTTTGCCCACGATCCAGGGCAAGGGCTCAGTTCATGCTGTCTTTGGCCCAGCGCAATGGGTCACGATGGGCAGAGTCAAGGATTCCCCTTCTCCTTAGACTGCAGGGAGATGTCATCTTAGCTCAACTTAGTTGATAATCAGTGTCACCTGCCGTCTTGGAGCAGGTGTGTGCCCTGCAGGAGAGCACCAGAAGGGCTCTGCATTCAGTGTGGTGATGGAAGGTGGTCCAGACAGAGTGGGCTCCAGTTCACACCAGTGCTGAGGTAGGAGAGGAACTCGCCTCCCCTGTTAGATTTACCTGGACAGAGTGTGGCTAGAAAAAAAAGTAAGACTTAAAAACGGTAACCACAATTCCTCCAAACTGGACAAAACCTTTTTCTGTTAAAACCAGGGCTATGAGGTCACACACATATTCCTAAAATACTGAAATTCCTAAAATCAGATAATCTCTACCAAACGCCACTCAAGAGTCAATAAATTAGCAATTCTTGTTAGAATTGGTGGCACACTTAGTTTATTTTTAAATATTCATTATGCTATATTCACACTTTGCATTAACGTGTATTTCTGTTGGAATTCTAGTTCAAATAGTCAATGAAGTTTTTTCTTTCAAAACAGTTTTAAAAGCTGCCTGCCTTTGTATGTGTGTGTGTGTGTGTGTGTGTGTGTGTGTGTGTGTGTGTATGTGTGTGTGTGTGTATTTATTTCTTACTAGCAGGAACCAGTCCTCCCCCTTTCCTAAAATACGGGGTTTATTTGTTCTATTGAAACTTTTGAAAAGTCAAAGATGGTGACAATCTTTAACATATTATTAATAGTTTAAGAAGAGCAGATTTTGGACAGTGTTTCAGTGGGCTAACTTTGAGTTAAGAACCAAATTTGAGCAAAATGACACAGTCTGATTATAGGCCTTTTTTCTCTTTTCGCTTACCTGGCCAGATAGTTCTCAGGAAAAGAGTGACTTGTAAATTCACTGGTTGAAAAGTGAGAAATTAGTTTCCTACTAGGTTGTCTCAGGGAAGAGTGAGGAGAAAACAGAGAAAATTGAAAGCCCTCTCTCCCACAGGCCACCACCACGACAACTTATAAAGTGACGGAAGGTGACCTGTAGGGCCTGGTGTACCCCTGCCCCAAATCATTTTTCATATTCCTCTACAGGAAGTGGTTCTGCAATTTCAAATTATCCTTTCTCCAAGAAAGAAAACAGGCACCCCAGCCGCTTTGTCCAAAAACAGTGACTCCCAGCAATCTCTCTAAGTACCTTTAAAAACCACTCTGTCTTTTGAGAGTATCTCTTAAACTTGGTAAGGGGATTCATTCCATGGGCTTAAGAAAAAGAAGTCCCGAGTGAGATGGTTCTTTCTTTTTTTGATATGGGGGCAGCAGTGGGGCGAGCAGGCATTTGCCACAAGGCCTGGAATTTTCCTGGATCTGCTGCCTCTCAAATGGAAGCAGCAGGGCTTTCCTTTCTTAGATTATTTGGGAGGGAAAGACACCTGAGCCTGTCAGCATTTCCTGGGGCTGTAAGAAACAATTCCTTTTGTCTGCATAGGATCTACACATTTACAAAGTGGTTTCACATTCCTTATCTCCTGCAGTTTCCTAATAAGGTAAGCATCCCAATAATGATAATTATCCCAATTCCAGGGATGAGGAAATTTTACTGCAGAGGCACAGCTGGTGAACGGAGGGCTGGAACTGGAATCCACTGTCTGATTTTTCTCTGTGCTTTTTCCTCTATCCTCAGGGTCCCCAAACTATGACCTGTAGCCAAACCCCGCCAGACTCCTGAGTTTACAAATACAGTTGTGTTTGTTTTGTCTATAGCTGCTTTCTCAGGACAGTGGCAGAACTGAGCAGTAATTGCAACAGATGCTGTGTGGCCCTCAGATCCTACAATATTTACTACCTAGTCCTTTTCAGAAAAAGTTTGCCCACCCCAGACAGCTTCTGAAGCTAAGAGGTCCAAAGTTTTCCATGCAACAGTGGAGTTCTTGAGGACGAGGCAGAGGGGTTGGAGGGATCCTGTTTGCCTCTCTGTTTGCCACCTCGAGAGCTTTAAAGCCTTCAAAACATCTGTAGCATTTTGTTCTGATTCACCAGGTTGGGACAACAGCGCTTATGGCTCTCACAGAAATGTTTTGCCGTACATGCTGCAATAAGATGTCCCATGACAGGCCTCATTTTTGTCTTGGTGGTGTTCATTGCCAGTAATGGAGTGGCTTAATAAGGTTGCAGAATGGATGAGTCAGCCGAATATATCCTCTGCAGCTTCTTCTTGTTTTTGACTGGAGGAAGAACGTTTTAGAGAAGCAGTGCTGACCTTTTTCAGATAGATTTTGTTTCTGTAAACAGGAAGTTTTAAGTCAAATGCAGTGAGTTGGAGGAATGATCCCACAGTTCTTAAGGCCCTGCTTCTAGACTGTTCCTTCTCACCCTCCATCTCCTGTAGGTAGATTCCATGATCCTCTTCTCTTTCTACCCTCTTTCCTCATTGGTCTCCTCCATTCCCATGGCTCTCTGGGAATCCTTCTCTGAGGATTCCTCCCAAGTTACTCCGGAGGCTTCTTGCAGAAATGATGACCCTCTGCCATCCGCAGGGTCTACCATCAGAAGGGTCTTTCTTCTTCTGTTGTCCTAATTTATTCTAGAATTGTGCTGATTTTTATATTTATTTATTTTATTTTTTATTTTATTTCTTTATTTATTTGGCTGCGTCGGGTCTTAGTTGCGGCATGCAGGATCTTTCCTTGCGGTGCACAGGCTCTTTGTTGCAGCATGAGGGCTTCTCTCTAGTTGTGGCGTGTGGGTTTTCTCTCTCTAGTTGTGGCACGTGGCGCACGGGCTCCAGAGCGTGTGGGCTCCGTAGTTTGTAGCATGCGGGCTCTCTCGTTGAAGCGCGCGAGGTCAGTAGTTGTGGTACTCGGGCTTAGTTGCCCCGCGGCATGTGGGATCTTAGTTCCCTGACCAGGGATCGAACCTGCGTCCCCTGCATTGCAAAGTGGATTCTTTACCACTGGACCACCAGGGAAGACCCTGTGCTGATTTTTAAAGCAGCATTTAAAAGCCACTCCCTAGAATTGTTCTTAGATAATCTTTGAACTTCTTTTTCTCTATTTTTAATAACTTGCTGTATTAGCAGGTGCTATTCAAGTCGGCGGAAGAACCGTTTCTTCAAATTCCTTCTCACCAGAGGCATTCGTGCTCCCTGTGGATGTAGAAAAGGTGAACATAGCTTATTTTTTCTTTTTAAAACCACCAAGAGTGTTAATCCCTTAGAATGTGCTGTTCTGATTTCAATCTGGAAACTTCACTGGATGAGGCATGGCAAATAAGTTTCATTTCAGCATTTGATTGGTAGTGTGTGCACTCAGCTGGGAAGTTTTCCATGATTGATGAATGATGTCTCCCACTGAGGCGCCACCAGTCTAGGGTTTCCTATCACAAGAAATTCAACTTGGGTCATCTTTTGGTTGCAGTGGGCTAAATCTTCTGTCTCTGGGAGATGTGGGCTGTACTTGATGTAATGACCTATGATAACGCAGTTAAGTAAACACTTATATGTCTACGCATTAACTCCACTTAAATACAACTTCTTGATTTTTCAATCTAATACACCCTCAGTGGAAAAAAAAGTTGATTATTCTTGTGAGAATTTTAACTGATCATCTTTTCTTCTGCAGGAAAATGCTCACTTTTACATTGCAGATATGATTATATCAGTCATGGAGAATATGAAGTGTAGTATTCTGAGTCAACAGCACACAGAGACCTGGAGTCCAGGAGAGGCCAGCGGGTCGCTTGGGAACGAGCAGGCAGACTCGGAAGTGACGTTTTATAGCCACATAAAGCAGGAATCTGGCTCTTCCACTTCGTCGGACAGTGGCTCTGAAGGCAAGTGGGGCAAATATGCGAAAGCTGCCTGCTGTATTTGCCACATGCATCCCCTCTGTCAAACCCTCTGTCTAAAGCTTCTGGAGTAACCTGTCCAATGCCCACCATTTCTGCCGCTTGGCTTGGAATTGGTCACTGTGCTCCGTTCAGTTATGAAATCGATGTGCTTTTTTCTTGGGCGCCATCCTGCTTTCTCTCTTCCTCTGTCTTGTCACTCAGCATCCCTCTTCTTACACAGGCTTCCTTCCCCCCTGTAGTCCTCTTTCATTCATTCCGATAACAAGGAGCCCATGATGTGCTGGGTGCTGGTGCTTAAGCACAGGTTAAATATACTTAACTTTATCAGTTAAGTATATTTCTGTGCCTGTACTAGGTTGCTATGTAAATTGTATGTTACTGCTGATCGTAATCGAAAGAGTGTGAGAAACACAGAGGTGGGTGACATTGCCCGCATTTAACCCATGAGGAAACCAAGCTGAGAAGTTGATTGTCCCCCAGCTAGAATGGTTTTTCAATGATCACATTTTTCAGTGAGGGTATTTCTTGAGGTAATAGCATGATTTGCAAAATCATTTCCCAATTATTTGGCATTTAGGTAGCTTTCAATATTTTAACACTTTAAAAGGACTGCACATAGCTCCTTTGTGATCAAAACCTTCCCCTTTCACTTTTTTTTTCTCTGTTTAATGACATTCTTAGGATAATTCCCCAAACTGGTATTAGGGATAGAAAAGCATAAACATATTTGTATTAGTTTCCTGGGGCTCCTGTAGCAAAATATGACAAACTGGGTGACGTAAGACAACAGAAAGTTATCCTGTCACAGTCGTGGAGGCCAGAGGTCAGCCATGAAGTTGCTGGAAAGGTTGGTTCCTTCCAGAGGCTCTGGTCCACGCCTGTCTCCTGGCTTCTGGCAGTTGCCGGGGATCCTTGATGTTCCTTGATGTGTAGACGCATCCCTCCAGACTCTGCCTCCGTCTTCACAGGATGTTCTTTCTCCGAATATCTGTGTCTGTGTCCAAATCTCCCTCTTTTTATGACACCAGTCGTATTGGATCTAGGGCTCGCCCTGATCCAGTACGACCTCAGCTTAACTTGATTACAATGCAATGACCCTATTTCCAAATCAGGTCACATTCACAGGTTCTGGGTAGACATGATTTTGGGGGACATGTTCAACCCAGTACAATGTTTGTCACCTATACTCTTTGCCTCACTGTGAAAAAGAAAAGTGTTTTTCCCCCTCTTTCATTTTGTAAAACTTTGTATTATGGAAATTTTCAAGCTTACATAAAAGCAGGCAGAATACTCCTGTGGACCCCAATAGACTCAGCAGTCTGTTTCACTTAATCATGTGAATATAAGAACAACACAAAAAGAGCTCCCTGTACTTTTTAATTCTTACAGCTGAATTTTAAAATTTTAAAAAAATCAACTAGCCCTTTCATTCCCCAATTTCGATTTAGCTGGGTGTTGCAGGTTGCGCAGTCCTTTTTCTTCTTGTTGGTGAAAACTCCTTCCTTTCTTCTTCTAGGTTGTGCTGTGTTACAGGTCAGCCCAGTGGTGGAAACACCTACTCACTGTGATGTGATGAAAGAGGACTGCAAGTGTGACTTGGATGAATTCGTTATCGTCGGTAAGATTAGGAAACTCATGATCTGTGACTAGATACCCTCCTCCCCACATACATACTGACACTCATCACACACAGTACCGCATTACGTGGCATTCAGAGAAGCTCCTCCCAAGATCAGACAATGTCCCTGATATAAAAAATAAGATGTCTCGATATTAATCTCTCATCTCATTTGTAGATTTGAATGCAAAAGCAGGTGCTCGTTATGGTCCGATATCTGTTTGGCGCCTCAATTATATTTTGATGAAATTTCACATGGGCATATTTTGAAATCCCATCTTTGGTCATTAGCTGTAGTCTCATAGTAGAAACGCAAAAGAATGTGAAGTATGGAGATGCTGAATAATTGGTCCTTTCTGAGATGCAGGCAGCTATTTCTGTGTTCTCATAAACTTGACTACGATTAAGTGAAACAGATTAAAAGACCTCACTACCCTTTCTTTGATTTTCCCACAGAACTTGGAGATTTCAGCAATGCCACAGAGACCTGTGGATGTTCCTGCAGCTCCTCTAAGAGGTATCATCTGCACACAGGCCCCCGGGCCATCACCTCTGAGGCACTGTGGACCCCAGGCCTCTGACATCTTGGGCCAAATTCAGCCAGTTCCAATAACAAGGATTACTGCTTAGAAATGAAACAATCACTACTAAAGTTCCTACAGTGTTTTTAGAGTGTTTAAAAGACTTTTGTACACATTCTTATTAATCCTCATGGGTGGGATGGGCGGGTTTTCTTATACCCATTTCTTAAACCCATCCATTTTATGGATGCAGAAACTGAGGTTCGGACGAGATGTGCCTCAGGACGCCGTGCTGTTAAATAGCAGAGGTTGGACTTGAACTCAGGTCTTCTGACTCTACATCTGGTGCTCTTTTCACCACCCCTCCCCACCTTGGTACCCTCAACAAATACAAGCTGCCCTGTTGAGCGTGGAGGAATTGAGTCGAGTAAGATAACCGGCGGTGGGCGGTTGACGCACGGTCTGCTGTTCGACACCTCCTCTGGTTTTTGGAGAGGGAAGGATAGTTGAAAACCTGAAGCACAAGACCCTTAACACACTTCTCATGAATATAGTGTTCCATTTCTGCATCTCTTACATTTTAGTGTCATTTATGAGCCAAACTTCAATTCGGCTGAGCTAATAGCCAAAGAGTTATACCACCTATTCAAGAAGTGCTGGATGTCAGAAGTTAATTATCAGCTGGCAGGCTCCCTGAATGCAGCTGGCTCCATAGTAAGTATCAACAGAAGTTGACCTTGAATCAAAAGTTCCTAAATTCTCATTTTGCCTGCTGTTCACATCAGATGTTTCTGTCTTTCTTTGTTGCTGGGTGCTGATGAATCTGATGTTTATTGAGCGCTTGTGATGCACCAGGGCCTGTGCTCAGCAATTCATGTTTTTGTTTTTTTTTAAATTAATTAATTAATTAATTATTTATGGCTGTGTTGGGTCTTCGTTTCTGTGCGAGGGCTTTCTCTAGTTGCGGCGAGTGGGGGCCACTCTTCATCGCGGTGCGCGGGCTTCTCACTATCGCGGCCTCTCTTGTTGTGGAGCACAGGCTCCAGACGCGCAGGCTCAGTAGTTGTGGCTCACGGGGCTAGTTGCTCCGTGGCATGTGGGATCTTCCCAGACCAGGGCTCGAACCCGTGTCCCCTGCATTGGCAGGCAGATTCTCAACCACTGTGCCACCAGGGAAGCCCAGCAATTCATGTTTTAATCCTCACAAGTCTCCTATTAGGTAGATGCTATTGTTATTTTAATTTTCAAGTGTTAGTTCCAGACCCTCAGTGGGGCTGGTCAGTGGTAGAGCGGCGGGAGTCGAGCCCCAGGCTGCCTCGTTTGAAAGCCCAGGCTGGTTCCCTTCCACACTGCCCGCCGAGCAGGCCACCCACTGGGGCAGAGGACTGTGTGGCAGAGGCTAAAGTCGGGGTGGGAGAAAAGCACTCTGGAAGTGCAGGGAAGGCAGTGTTCCATTTCATCAGGGGAACTTGGGAAGGCTGATAGGCGATCTCAGAATTCAAGTTAAGCCTCAGGCCCGGCAGAACTGTAGCAGGTAGGGGCACGTGAAGGGCACTCTTGGCAAAGGGCAGCTGGAGCAAAAGTCAGGGAGGTGTGGGGTGTGTTTCCCTTTTTTTTTTTTGGCCATGCCGCAGGGCATGCGAGATCTTAGTTACCCCACCAGGGATCAAACCCGTGCCCCCTGCAGTGGAAGCTCAGAGTCTTAACCACTGGACTGCCAGGGAAGTCCCTGTGGTGTGTTTCTTTTTTTCTCTTAATATTTTTTAAAATTAATTAATTAATTTATCTTTGGCTGCATTGGGTCTTCGTTTCTTCTGGCGGGCTTTTCTCTAGTTGTGGCGAGCGGGGGCTACTCTTTGTTGCGGTGCATGGGCTTCTCATTGTGGTGGCTTCTCTTGTTGCAGAGCACGGGCTCTAGGCACGCGGGCTTCAGTAGTTGTGACACGTGGCCTCAGTAGTTGTGGCTCGCGGGCTCTAGAGCGCAGGCTCAGTAGTTGTGGCGCACGGGCTTGGTTGCTCTGCGGCATGTGGGGTCTTCCCGGACCAGGCATTGAACCCGTGTCCCCTGCATTGGCAGGCGGATTCTTTTTTTTTTTTTTTTTTTTTTAATTTATTTATTTATTTATTTATTTTTGGTTGTGTTGGGTCTTCGTTTCTGTGCGAGGGCTTTCTCTAGTTGTGGCAAGTGGGGGCCACTCTTCATCACGGTGCGCGGGCCTCTCACTGTCGCGGCCTCTCTTGTTGCGGAGCACAAGCTCCAGACGTGCAGGCTCAGTAGTTGTGGCTCACGGGCCTAGTTGCTCCGTGGCATGTGGGATCCTCCCAGACCAGGGCTCGAACCCGTGTTCCCTGCATTGGCAGGCAGATTCTCATCCACTGCGCCACCAGGGAAGCCCTGGCAGGCGGATTCTTAACCACTGCACCACCAGGGAAGTCCACATGGCGTGTTTCTTGAGCAGAGTGATTCGGTGTGGTTGGAAAACGTGTGTTTGTGTGTAGCTGGGTGTGTTTTGGGGACAGTTAATCTTAATCTTCCTTGGAAATTAAGCTCAAAAGCGACCAAACTATGGAGGGCATAGATGCTAAGTTCAGGAGTTTGGATTTTAGATGCTAAGAGGAAAGTATAATGGTTGGGAGAGGGGCCTCTGCACCTGTGTAAGCCGGGAAGTGTCTGCAGAGAGCTGCTTCTGGAAAAGTCTGAATGCGACAGGGGATTCTGATCCGCAGCATTTGTCAGCCTATTGACTCAGCAGGGTAAGGTTCTGCTGTGCACGAAAGCATTCCAGGTCACACTGACCTACTTACAGCAATTCGAAGTCTGGAAACAAAAGAACTAACTGAAAATACCAAGCAAAGTGATCTCAGCTGCGTGGTGTCTTAAGCAATTCTCCTGCAGAGGGTTTTAGACCAGGGCTCTCTGCCCAGGTCCTTTAGTTCAGATGAAAGCAGTTTTCATTTCTCAAGGTAAATTTGAATGTTGGGAACACATCTGAATGTTCTTTTATTTCAGTTCCTGAAATATGCTTGCTGCTCCTAAATCCTCTTCTGGGTTATTTATGCAGGTTGTAAATGAAGAGTGTGTCCAGAAAGACTTTGAATCCAGCACGGATGTAGTACAGGAAATTAAATTGAAGTCGAGGATCAGAGAGACTGGAGACTGGGTGCCCCCTAGGTTTCAAATCATATTTAATGTTCATCCACCACTCAAGTAAGTCTGGGTTGCTGCTTGGACCCTCCAGTCACGTTAAAACAAGTGGTGATGGGTCCCACCTGACTCGTTCTGAAAATAGGTGAAGGCAAAAAATAATACACCAAGGGACAAAGAAAAATTTGTTTTAGGAAGAGTAAAGTTGGGCATATTTTTTCTGAGTTAGCTTTCTTGGCACCCTGTTTATCATGGGCTTTTGGGTTCTGTAAGTTTTGACAACTTGAGAATTTAACTATGTGTCCTTAATTATGAACATTACATCACAATTGAAAAGTAAATAGGCTCATATTAAGTGGCTAATAGTGAGCCTTAAGAATTACATACAATAATTTTAAGACTAGACCACTCTATTTTCCAGTGCAATGTGAAGAAAAAATCAATGAATTACTTTTTTTAAAGGAAAATTTAATCTTGAAAAGCGCACCTATAGTTAAACAGAATGCAAATAAAAATATCTTTGTTCTCTATGAAGTAACAAAATCCTAAAAGACAAAAAAACTAAGATGGTGCCAAAAAAAGAAAATAAATACATTGTCTATAAATATATATAATAATTTAAAGTAGTGTTTATTCTGAGAGTAGATGACATTGTAGACAAAGGGACGTGTAACGAAATACAGTTTTTTTCATTTCTCTTGGTTGGTATTTAATACAGTGTACAAACTGCAGAGTTATGAAGGGACTGGTAAGGGTCATTGCCTTCCCTGTGGAGGTGCCTTATAGACTGTTTATTTTTTTCTTTCGAGAGAATGCCAGGAAGTTCTCTGGGGCTGCTTGGGCAGAAGAGCCCCCTCTCCAAGCCTTGTTGAGGGGTCATTTCCCTTGGTGTGGGATGTCTTTCCTCTGGGATTTCCCTGGGTCCTCTCAAAGGCACATGAGTAGGGCTCCACATATTTTTACCGTGACCACTTTTGCTGACCCTAAACTGTATTGAAATTTTACAACTTCCTCCGTATTTCCAAATCCCATGGGGAACTGTGACACTAACAGTTCAATAGCAAACACTTCAATAGACTATCTTTCAGCAAAAATGTTTGATAGCATTGTCTTATATTACCTCTTATTCATCTAAATATCTTTGGATCCATCTGTAAACCGCCCAAGTGCATCATCTCTTGGTGTCTCGTCCCCCTGAACTTTCTCCCACGTATTACGTGCCTCTAGTTCTCCGTGGAGAGAGAATTCTGTGTATGCCCAGTGAGAAGTCTCTAAAGACCCCTTGGTGGAATAGTTACTTGTGATACTGACTTCTGCTTTGGTGGCAGCAGGGGCTTTTAAAAGACCTAGAGATTTCAACTAGAAAACTCTATTGAATAATTCTATTTCTTTCCCAAATGAAAAATGATCAAATTAAGCCCCCATGCCAAGAAAAGTATGATGATATCAATTTCTCTTCCAATCAGTGAAAAATGCCCCCTTGGCCTTTTCTGAAATGTAACTCTTATCGTTTTCTGCCCTCAGGAGGGATCTCATGGTAGCAGCCCAAAATTTTTTCTGTGCTGGCTGTGGAACTCCAATAGAACCTAGTAAGTATGGATAATGGGTTGCCTGCTTATTAGGTGATAACATTTTTTTCTTAAAACGTAAGTATGGGTATATTTTTCTCTCAAATGCATACAAGCAATAATTACACAGCAACAAATCTTTTGTTCAACAATGATTTGATTCATAAGCATGTGAATGAAATTTACATAATTTCATATCCATACCCTTGCATTTTTAAATACTGTAAGTTAAAAAGCACCCCCAAATAACCAATTCTTACATTTCCTGTTTATCCCTCTATACATCCAAAGTTGGGCGGTGCATCGTTTTTGTCAGAGATGCCTTTGATGAGAAGTTATAGGCGCTTCACGATGCTGCCCTCTCTTTCGTGAAGGGGCCACCGTGACCTACAAGGCTCTGTGACTGCCCATTACCTCTCCGACTCTTCTCTCCTAGCTTTCTCCCCGCCCGGCATTGAGCTCCAGCCACACGGTCTCCCTGTTGGTCCTAGAAGGCGGCAGGCTGTCTCCTGACTCAAGGATTTGCATTTGTGCTTTTCTCTCCCTGGAATGCCCTCCCTACAACGTCCCCCTGACTGGTTCCCTTCCTTCCTTCCCCTCTTCATTCACAGATCTTCCCTGGCTACCCTATCGAAACTGTCCACCTCACCACCCTCCTGGCCACAAACACACACATATACACTTTATATTCCCCTTTCTTTCTATTTTTTATTCAACCACTTATTCCCCTAAAATATTCTTTCCTATTTTACTGATTTTTCTTACTATTGTCTGTCTCCCTCAGAAGACTCTAAGTTCCATGAGGACAGATATGTGGTCTGTTTTATCCATTGCTTTATCTGTTGCTCCTACAAGCGTGCCTGGCACACAGTTGGGACTCAAAAGATATTTGTTGAATGATTGAATGGCTTACACAGGAGCTAGCCAGACTCCTCTGAGAGGGTTTGAGGGAGTGGCCCCAGGGCCTAGAAAATTAGGTTTCACCCCATCAGAAAGGCGAGTTGCTCACTTGAGACTGGGAATCACTTGTTTTGCTGTGAAGGCATCCATAGGTCTAACCTGAGAAGGCTGGGAAGAGGAGCTTTGTGGGAAAGGGTTCCTTTGATAGGCAGTCTTGGAAGGAAAAAGGCTTTGAGCATCTCCACCTCAAGAAATAAAAATAGAAAGCAGAAATCTATCTGAACTTCCTTCTGCCATGTTGAATGATAATGCCTGCCATGCATCACAGTTGTAACTAATTTTCTTTGAATGACCCTCTTCCCCGCTAGTCTAGTGGGGACCATGTCTCTTTGCTTAACCACTGTATCCTGGTGCCTCAGTAAATACTGAATGCATGACTCAGAAACTGTGAATGCGTGACTATGATTCCACCAACTTTTAAAGTACTTCCCAGAGTTTGTTCACATGTGGAGACGTAGGCCTGCACCACTGATAATAGCATGGTCCTCCCCTCATGGGGCTTGCTGACAGGAAGTCATCAGCCAAGTAAATAACAGGGTGATGCCTGCGACGAAAGAGAAAGGCAAGAGTGCTATGAGATTTACAGCCAGGGAACTTAATCTGGGCTCAGGGGGCTGGGGGTGAAAGGTTTCATAAGGAAGTGATTGTCCCCAAAAGAGAGAGAGAGAGAGAGAGAGAGAGTGTGTGTGTGTGTGTGTGTGTGTGTGTGTGTGTGTGTGTGTGTGTGTACGGGTTGGGGGGGGGTCACCATATGTAAAGGGCCCAAGGCTACTGCAAAGAAGTCCTGTATGACTGGAGAGTAGGAACAAGAGCAGACAACATGCTGCAGAGGTAGGCAGGGCACAGAGGGCCGGAGCGTTAACAACCGTGGAAATCATTTTGGACTTTTCCCGTGAACTTCCTATAGTTCTTAGGATAATTTTAACTTTTCACTTCGAGATATTTTTAGACCTACAGAGGAGTTGCAAAAATAGTACAAGCACATCCCATATACCCTTCACCCACCCTTCACCTTGTAATAATCATAGTATAGTTATTAAAACTGATACATTAGCATTGATACAATCCTAGTAACTAACCTACAGGGTTTATTTGGGTTTCACTAATGACCGCTATCCGTTCCAGGGTCCAATCCAGAATTCCACATTGAATTTAGTTGTCGTGTCTTCTTACTCTCCTCCAATCTCACACAAACGGAATCATTTGAAACGTAAGCAGCAGAAAGGATGGTATTCTACCCTTTAGCAGGTCCTAAAAACAAGGATGATGAACAGTTATCCCACCAAAGAAAATTCATAATGATTCTCTAATATTGTCTAATACTAGTCCAGATTCATTCGCGGTCCTCAAGCTGACGTTTATAGCTAATTTGTCCACCCAGTTTCCAACCAAGTTTCATACATTGCATTTTGTCATTATTTCTCTTTAGTCAGCTTTATTCTAGGACTGCACTGTCCAGTGTGGTAGCCACCAGCCCCTGTGGCTACTGAAAATTAAAATTAATTAAAATGAAAAAATCCAGTTCCTCCAGCACACGGGTCACATTTCAAGTGCCCAGCAGCTACCTCTGGCCAGTAGTGACTGTATCGGACAGCACAGATCAAGAACCTTTCTGTCCCCACAGAAAGCTCTGTTGGACAGCGCTGTTCTAGAATTTTTCCCTCTTATTTTTTTTCTATGACACTGACTTTTCCTGAGATGAGAACAGCTGTGGTTCAGAGCAGAGTTTCTCAACCTCAGTGCTGTTGACTTTGTTATGTGTGGGGGATGGGGTGGAAGAGACTATGCTGTGCATTGCTGGGAGGGGTACGGGGGAGACTACCCCGTGAGTTGTAGGAAGTTGGGCGGCATCACTAGATGCCTCTAGCAGCTTCCCAGTTGTGACAACCAAAATTGTCTCTAGACATTTCTAAATGTCCCTTAGGGGGAAAATCACTCCTGGTCGAGAACCGCCGGTTTAGGGTGCTTTGTTTTGTTCTGTTTTAGTTCAAGGACTGAGGAAACCAAAAGAGATGGATGTAATTCATTCTGTATTGATAGTATAATGCTTAGTATGTATTCAATGAAATTTGGTGAATGAGTGGCGGGATGTTGAAACATTAGGATTTTAGATGTTAGGGAAAGATGCATTCTAACAGGAAAATGCATTGGCCCCTTCTGTCCCCCTCTGTCTTCACATCTTGCTAAGTTCGATCAGAAAAATAGAGTTCAGAGGCCAGGATATCCGTGTGTTTTTCCCGTTTAATATAAAACGTGTTGAGGCCCTATCATACGCAAAATAATACTCATTATTCTTCATATCAGAGATCTTAATAGATCTCTGGGAAATAGACAGAGTACAATAGACTTTTCAAAGTTTCAAATTTGAGAGCTCAGACATAAATCATTAAGCACTTAATAAGTTCTTCACAAATAATTTGTCAACCCTAGAGAAGCGTCATATGTTAATTTAGAGTTTGACAATAGCGTATGTACCTATGTACTTACTGTTGACCCTCATCATTCATGAATTCCGTATTTGCAAATTTGCCTACTCGCTAAAATTTACTTGTGACTCCAAAATCAGTACTCACGGTGTTTTCACAGGCATTCACACGTATGTGCAAAGCACCGAAAAATTTATCGCCTGAAATGTGAGTTGCCCGATGCACTTGCTCCCAGCTGAAATTGAACAAGGCAGCTCTGCCTTCGGTTTCAGCTCTCATGCTGTAAACAGGTCCTTTTCACAGTTTATTTAGTGCCATGTGTTTTTACATTTTTGCATTTTGGGGTGGTTTCAGCTGTTTAAAATGGCCCCCAAGCATAGTGCTGAAGTGCTGTCCAGTGTTCCTAAGCACAGGAAGGCTGTGATGTGCCTTAAGGAGAAAATCAGCTTCCTTCATGAATGACAAATGTCAGCCTCGGCTCGTCTTAGACCCTAGGCGTGAGGGAGGAGCACATAGGAGGCTGAACTGAACTGCCACTTTCTTTCTTAAACCGGGTGGTGGGCACCAGGTATTGGTTGCATTAATTTCTATACCTTTTGTTTGTCAATATGTTTTATTAACAATATTTCCAAAAGCAATGCATGTTCACTTTAGCAAATTAAAAAGTGCAAAGAGCAAAACTCCTTTCTTTCCCCCACTCTCTAGAAGTATTCAGTGATGGCTTTTTGGTGGGCACTTTTTTGGACTGTGTGTGGTTATTTTTAAAAACAAAATACAGATCACATTATACACACCTATACCTGGACGTCCACTGCCCACACTCTTCCCTGTATTTCATAGGCCCTCGGGCATCTCACTGTTGAGTGCGTCATGCTTATTCAACCAGTGGCTTCTTAATGGATATTTAGATCGCCCCCCCCCCATCTATTATAAATGTGCTGTAATGAACACTTTTCTCTGTTGCCACACGTGCAAGTTAGCATTTCTGTCTAATGCTGCAGAATTAAGATTACTGCCTCACGTTTAAGAATTGAACTGTATCACGGAAATGTCCTCAAAGATAGCCTCTCCTGTCAACCCTGTGAGTGAGTGCCCACCACTCTACACTTCACCAGCTCTGGATCTCTTAAATGTGCGACAGTCTGAGGCAAAGCCAAGTATTTCACTCATTTTATATGCATGTCTTTGTTACTGAGACTGAGTGTTTTTTACATCTTTACTGGTTGTGTTTCCTCTTCCTATGTGTTCCCAGCCTTTGTGCATGTTTTTATTTTTTTCCTCGCTGATTTATTCAGGAACTCTTTGGGGTACTACTTCCTAACAGTCTACATAGAGTGCGTTATCATTTCCAAAGCATCTTTCATACGTGTGATATCACGGAATCCAGTTCTGAGTTGTTTTTGTGGCTTCAGGACAGTTAGCCTGAAGAGATTCGGGCTTGTAAGAGTCTTCCTGCCAATAAGGGGTTGAGTCTGGACTCCCACCAAATCCCCAGACCCTGAATCACATATTCGTTTGGCCACACGTCAGTTTAAAAGGCCCATCTTCCAAATCCAAGAGTGTTTTGGGAGGGTTCTATTTCCCAACATCTGTTACACGAAAGCAAAGCTCATGAACGGCCATGACTCAAGGCCTCCAGAGCTTCCCCAGCGCGGCTTCAGCGTCGTGAAAACAGCGATCTGAGTCTTGCCCTTGGGTGGGACTTGGAGGTGGGGGACAGGCAAGGGTGGGTTTCCAGCGTCACGTGATCAGCGCTTATCCTCCTGTGTGTCCCGCAGAGTTTGTGAAGCGGCTCCGGTACTGCGAATACCTGGGCAAGTACTTCTGTGACTGCTGCCACTCGTACGCAGAGTCGTGCATCCCTGCCCGTATCCTCAGGATGTGGGACTTCAGGAGGTACTATGTCAGCAATTTCTCCAAACGGCTGTTGGACAGCATATGGCACCAGCCCATCTTCAATTTGCTGCACGTCGGCCATGGCCTGTATACGAAGGCCAAGGAGCTGGACAGAGTGAGGGTGAGTAGCTGCCTTTCCGGGGAAGGGAGTCCAGCGGCTGAAAGGGTCCTGTGGCTGTAAATGGACATCTCCCCCAGTTCAGGGCATCCAGACAGACCCTCTAAGGGGCAGATTTACCATCCAGCGGATGGAGCTTATGCTTCAGAGACCCTCGCCTGCTTGGGCTCTTTCCGTGGTCCCAAACCGAATTTCACATTTATGCGTAGTTTTCATTTATACCTAGCTTTTGAATTTTATTATCTTTTGAATAAAAATTGTACGTGTTTAAGGTGTACAACACGACGATTTGGTATACGTATACATGGTGAAGTGATTGCTAGTCAAGCTAATTAACCTATCCATCCCCCCACACAGTTACCTGTTGGGTGTGTGTGGTAAGAACACCTGAAATTTACTCTCTCCGCAGATTTCCAGTATTTAATATAGTCTCGTGAACGGTAGTCATCATGCTGTACATGAGGTCTCTAGACTTTTCCTACATAACTGCAACTCTGTACCCTGGACCAACATCTCTCCATTTCCCTCACTTCTTCCCCCCTAGGAACCACCCTTCTAGTCTCTGCTTTTATGTACTTGACTTTTTTAGATTCCACATATAAGTGAGATCATGCAGTCTTCGTCTTTCTGTGTCTGGCTTATCTCACTTAGCATAATGTCCTCCAGGTTCATTCATGGTGTCTTAAATCACAGGACCTCCTCCTTTTGTACATAGTTTGGTGTTTTTCTTAAAGAAGGCCCCCAACATTGTATAAGCTTCAGGTTCCCCAAGACCTGGGTCCCTCCTGGACCCTCTGTAGATCTCTGGACTCAGTAATGAACCCCTGCTATAAAGACTGTGTATTTCAAAGGCTTATTTTCTAGCGTTGTAGCATTTCAAGATTAGAAATGACATTTAATTTTGACTTACACATTTCCAGTGTTATTTTTTTTTAACATCTTTATTGGAGTATCATTGCTTTACAATGGTGTGTTAGTTTCTGCTGTATCACAAAGTGAATCAGCTATACGTATACATCTATCCTCCAGTGTTCTTTTATCACATTTACTTTTCCCCCTGTTTGGTTCCTCACATCAGGAAATCCAGGAGCAGCTATTTCATATCGGGAAGCTGTTGAAGACCTGCAGGTTTGCTGAAAGGTGCTACCGCTGGCTGGGACTGGCGGGCGGGCCTGTGAATGGGAGGTCTGATAACCCCACGCACTTGCTGATGCTTTGTGCCTCCAGGCCCAGCTCCTCCAGTACATAGCCGTCACCTTGTGACTCTCCTTGGGGATGCGGACCCCCTCTTGAATGTTGCTAAGCCTTCTAACTCACTAGCAGGGAATTTAACATGTTAAGAAGAATGGACCAGTATAAGGAAACAACTCTAGCCAGTGGGCTATTATTATTCTTATCACTATTTTAAATTGTGATAAAATACACATAACATAAAATGTACCATCCTAACCCTTTGTAAGTGTCCAGTTAAGGGGTTAAGTACGTTCACATTGCTGGCCAACCATCACCACCATCCATCCACAGAACTCTTTTCATCTTGTAAAACTGAAACTCTGTACCCATTCAACACCATCTCCCCAGCCTCCATTCCCCCAGCCTGTGGGAACCACCCTTCTCTTTTCTGTCTCTATGATTTTGACTATTCCAAGTACCTCATATGAGTGGAATCAAACAGTATTTGTCGTTTTGTGACTGGCTTATTTCATGTAGTATCATGTCTTTAAGCGTCACCCCACGCTGTGGCCTGTGTCAGGATTTCCTTCCTTTGTAAGGCTGAATGACATTGCATTGTGTGTATATTCCACCTTTTGTGGATCCATCCATCCTTCTTGGGTTGCTTTCTTTTGCTTATTGTGACTAGTGTTGCTATACTGATAGAGAGGCATGTCAACTTTTACTGGCTGTGTAACAGTCTGTACTATGATGTGGTATTAAGTATTGTCCTATTACTGAACGCCTCATACATTTTAAATATCTTTTGTTATTAAAAAAAAAAAAAAGCACTAAGCTTTAGCTGAATCTCTGACCACATCCATAGGTATGGCCTGAGGATGAACTTCTGAAGACCATGGCCATAAAGGCACAGTCATGAATTCATTTAGCAGAGATATTTTTAAGTGGAGGAAGAGTAGGTTACTCAAGGAGTTAAGATTATTTGTTATAATAGTTGGGATCATAGGTTTTAAAAAATTGTTGTTCTGTTTTAAAGCTGCTTTCCGTTTCTGATCTTTATTTGATGACGCTGCATTGCTTTTGAATTACATTTCTCCTGGAGGAACTTGTTTTCTGTAGTGGTTTGTCCTTGAGCTCCACCTCATGGCATTGGGGTGAGAGGTTCATTTCTTCTCAGGACCTCAATTTTCTCTGTAACATGTAACAACATTCACAATCTTACCATCTACGAAAATTTCTTGAATATCCACTCTGTGCTTCAGATAAACAAGCAACAGTACACATGTTAAGGGAGAGTCTGGGGAGAAAGTCGGCACAGAGACATTTGTGCCAGAATGTGTGTCCGTCACTGTGCACGTGCCCTGAGAGTGCTGGGGGCGGGCAGCATGTAGTTCATATGGGGCGAGGTGGGGAAGCGAGCAGACAAGGCTTTCTGGAGACAAAGCCTGAGCTTGAAGAGCAATTCAGAGCGAAGATGAGGGGTCAGGGATCCTTTGGCCGACGAAGTAGTGTGAGCGAGGACCCTGGGCTGGGCAGAGAATTAAACATGGTCTGGCATCCCTAGAATGTCAAGTCCAGTGTAGGCAGTGGCTGGCTTGGGAATGCAGTGCTGCTAACAGATTTAGGGTGTTCCAGAGCAGATCAGGAGGGCTCAGAGAAGATTATGTTCAGTTTTGAATGCCCTTGGGACATCCAAGTGCCTTTGACCAGCCTGCAGTTGGATGCCTGAATCTTAATCTCAGCGCTGGACCAGTGGTTTGGGAGTCATAGTAACTCTCCTGAGGCATCACTCAGTGATGCTGATGGACTTGAAATTTAGTGGAAATGAATCAAGTGGTAATTTTTATCTCAGTACACGTTTTCAGGACTGGAAACACAAAATTTCAGTTTTCTTTTGCTCAACGTGCACATGGGCAGGCTGCCAGAGACACTTTTCTTGTTCAGCTTTTTGAAATTTGGCGTTTATGGAATTTTAACTTCCTGGCTTCCGAGCAGATTTGCAAAATGTAAAGCGGGGAGTAAAGTTAACTTGTTCCTGGGGCTATTTTTTAAAAAGTTGAGTTCAAAATATTCAGTGTGAGTGCCAGGAAAAAACACACCCCTGTTTCTGCCCTGGCCTGTGTCGGGGGTGGGGTTTGATTTCCCCTTGGTTTCCTTTCCGGCAGCACATTAAAGGAGTTTGAACAGGTGCCAGGACACTTGACTGATGAGCTTCACCTGTTCTCCCTGGAGGACCTGGTCCGGGTCAAGAAAGGGCTGCTGGCGCCCTTGCTCAAGGACATTCTGAAAGTTTCCCTCGCGCACGTGGCCAGCTGTGAGGTGAGGTTTGTCTGCCCTGGTGCGTGCATCCCTGAACTGTCCCTTCTGTGGCCAGGCCTGGGCAGGGTGTTCTGCACTTGCCTCGTTTAACCCTCACAAACTCTGAGGAAAGTGCCAGCAACACTATTTGCAGATAAGAAAAATGAGGTTCAGAGCTGTTAAGTACCAGACCAAGAGCATCCTACTGGGACGCAAGCCTGGGCCAAGCGACTGGTAGTCTGGGCGCCCAGCGCTGCGTGGGACCTCCCTCGACTCCCATCTGCCCTGACGTGCCAAGTGCAGCCGTGTAGACTCAGGATCCAGTGGATCAGGAGCTCTGTGTCTTCACAGACTGACGAATTACAGGGGAGCTATCAGAAACAAAATGAGATCCTTTAAGAACACATGTTTAAAATCGTGATCATTCTCTGGTGCCTCAAACTGCCCTGATGTGCAATTTCTCCAGACAAAACAAATGCACATTTATTGTTCTGATTCTTCCATTGTGGCAGGATATAGCATCCCGTTCCTTCTAGAGGCTAGAATCATAGACATTTAAAAATTGGTGTTTACAGAACTCTGTCTCATTAGAACTCTTGTATAGTTAAGAGTAATTTACAGTCTTGGCTTATAGAATACCAAACTGAAATCTTTACATCATCTGCCTTAGACAAGCTTTTTAATTGTTATGTATATCCATGACATTCAGTGGCCTTGTGCAAATATGATATGTTGCTTAGGCATATCTTTTGTCCCATGCAGAATGTTTCATTTGACTTCTATGAAAATTGCAATTCACGAATTTATATAAACGTTTTAAATGCAGAAACTTGTTACTTCCACAGTCAACCTGGGGGATGCTAGAATAAAAGATTTCAATACCTGAGGGAAAAACTGGTGTTTATAAAGTTCTGTGAAAGTTGTAACTCAGCTTCTGCATCAGGAGAAACATTACCAATGAGGACTCTCACTTTTTGACTCCTATTCTTACAGCTGTGTCAAGGAAAGGGCTTCATTTGTGAATTTTGCCGGAGTACAGCTGTCATCTTCCCATTTCAGACCGCAACGTGTAGAAGATGTTCAGGTATCATAATGCGATAATACCTTAAGCTTTATAGTAGCTTAATAACTTAAGCGCAAAGTTAAGTTTGATGACTTAAGCACAAAATTAACTTAAAACAGCTTAATAACTAAAGCACTGTGTTATTTCTTTAAAGTATAATAATGCTGGTGTGTGCTTCTATGTTGAATTGGAGCCGGTAAAGTTTTGGGTGCATAGGGAGGAGTATTTGAGTGGGGCAGAGATAACGGATGATGTCTTATGGAACAGGGTTTGGAGAGAGGCGGTGGTCCCTGTTTGGCCTGTCCCCCCAATTCTTCCACATCAGGGCAAGTTACAGCTGCCCCTGTTTTGTAATTGAATCCCAGTCAATCCCAAGTTCACCAGGGCACTTCTCAGGTTCAACACCTGCGAGAGTATGAAGGCAGCAGGGTTGGGCAGAGGGAGAAGTTGAACTGTGGTGGGGGTGCCATGAAGACTCAGTGCATCTCAGGGGGAGCTGGGATGGTTTTACGGCATTTTCCCAAACTGGAGACAGAGAGCCAGCCAGGCCTTTAAACCTCATATTGACCAGTCACTAGATGCGGGCTGGGGCCAGCAAGGGGGCATGACCTTGATCAAGCCAGCTCTCTTTAGTCAGGGCCATTTCCAGAGAAGGGATGTCTCCTCCTGAGCCATCAGCCACTGACACTCTTAGCAGCCTGGGGGGTGGTCTTTGGACGGATCTGGGACACACTGCAGCTTCCACTACATCAAGCTCTCTGAGCCTCATGTTCTACTGGCCCTCATGACCTACTGGGGACTTTATTAGTCCCTCTGAGTTTCAACCTGCCTGATTTCTCTTTGGAAGACTCTGGTTTCTGGGTTCAGGTCCCCTCTCTCCCCGGGATGGGGATGAGCGTCTGTACATATTTGAGAAAACCAGCTACCTGTTTGCTGACGGTTGTCCTCCTTGCTTGCAGCATGCAGGGCTTGCTTTCACAAGCAGTGCTTCCGGCCCTCCGAGTGCCCCCGGTGTGCGAGGATCACAGCAAGGAGAAGACTTTTGGAAAGTTTGCCTTCTGTGGCGACGTCGTGCCCTTGACTATCGTGAGAAAGACTGTGAAACACTTGTTATGATCACGTCTCCTATTGATAAGACTGTTTTATTATTGACTATTGTCTATTAAGAAAAAAGATGGCCAATATTCTCTTTATTATATATATTTAATATTTTACAAGAATGCAGATTCTTTGTTATTAAGCGTAAGGTTGTTACTGGTGATGTTGTTTACAAATGTTCAATGTTTTTGCTGCTACTGGTTTTTTAAGGTTTTTTTTCTTTTGATACTTCTTACATTGTATTTGAATAGTTGTATTTAGCTAACGGTGGAGCCTATTTTTTATGAATTGTAACTGACAAGACAAATTACTCAGTTCTTCTTCCCGTAAAGCTTGTTTTGTGAAAGGGATTGGTACTTTCAAGGAACAAAAAGGCAACCAAAAATCTGTTTGCTCAGGCTTTTTTTTCCAACTTAAATTCCATTTTGTAATTGTATCAGTCTTACAGATTTACTTATTCCAGGGTTTGTACAGAGGGTACGTATTACTTCTGCGGTTACATCTGTGTCAAGATGAGTTTGAGATGCTTAGCGGGCATGCAGGTGCCGTTTGAAGTAGTTGCCTCTAGATGGCGCTCTTCCAGGTGGCACAACCTGTACTTGTCACCTCTGTTCCACGAAGTCAAGGGACGCATGGGTGGGTAGAACTTTATCCCTGGCCTTCAGGGTTTTGTCTCATAGGTATAAAATTGACCATAAGATATTTGAAGACTTAAATACGCTGTGGGGAAATGCTGTTAATGAACAATGTGATTCTAGTAATAACTTTAAAATCATAGACATTCCATTAACAAGGTTAAGTGAATCACTAAACCTTTATGAATTTCTTTTTCCTAATATTTCTTATATTTACATGCTTTTCTTCCACCTCCTATATACTTTCTCCTGCTTGAGAAAGGGCCCTGGGGCTGGGTCCCTTCTCGGCACATCTTTAGTCTGGAACGTGGTGTCATGTCCCCAGGATTCTCACGCCCTAAGTAAACCTACTCAGAATGAACTTGTCAAACAGCACAGGCAAGCAATAAAGTGGGACAGGTCGTTCCCTCACCCCATCCAGTCATGTGTGTGTGTGTGTGTGTATGTGTGTGTGTTTCATTCAGTGGGATGATATTGAGTACTTGCAAGAAATGAGTGTCTACTGTAAATCTGGTGTCTTCTCATCCTATCAATTGTTTTCCCGTCCCAGATGCCTCTGCTGGAGCTGTGCCCCCATTCATTATTTAAGCTAGGTCTCTTTTATTTTTTATTTTTTTAAGTTTAAAAAAAAATCTCAGTGTGTTTTAATTAATTAATTAATTAATTTGACTGTGCTGGGTCTTAGTTGCAGCACGCGGGATCTTTGTTGCCACGTGTGGGATCTTTAGTTGTGGCATGCGGGCTCTTAGTTGTGGCATGCGAACTCTTAGTTGTGGCATGTATGCGGGATCTAGTTCCCTGACCAGGGATCAAAGCCGGCCCCCCTGCATTGGGAGCGGTGAGTCTTAACCACTGGGTACCGGGGAAGTCCATGCTAGGTCTCTTTTAAATAGAAATTCAAGCACATAGGATAAGATAAATGAGATGAAATTTAAGACACTTTCATTTTTACCCATAGCTTATATTCTGTCTTAGGAATCTAGGATCCGAGGGGCATGTTGATATTCCTTATAACAGTCCTACGAGGTTCATGTCAATATCTCCATTTTATAGGTAAGGGCACTGAGGCTTAGAGAAGAGAAGTAACTTACCTAGGTTCCCACAAGTTATGCATGCTGCCTGCCTCCAAAGACCATGTTCCCACCCCCCACTTCTTCCGTGGTACCTTTTTTAGGTTATACAAAAAAAACACTTTAACTTCTAAGTGCTGGTCAAACCTCAGTTGGTGGCATTGGCTGAGTACTTTCTCACATTCTTCCCTTGCGTTGATTTGAGGGAGTTGCTGTGGCTTATGCATTGCTTGAAGGGCTTTGTGTTCAGGCTGCCAGGTCTGTAAGGCACTGGTGAGTGGGTGTGTGTGTGTGTGTGTGCATGTGCGTATGGGTGTGAGACACATTTTTGATGTTGAGGAAGAGTGCACAGGAGCTACCAGGAAGTGATGCTTTTGGGTTTTTATTTTGAGGAAGAATGAGGCCATTTAAATAACCAGTCTACAGCTTTGACTGGGCTGTGGTTCCTCCCTGCCCTGGTAACAGAGGCTCCTTCCCAGTAAGGTACCTGTTGGAACAGAGAAGTGGCCTCAGCCCACCCCGGAGGGACGAAATTAGTTGTCACATATATTGCTCTTTTTTTTTTTTTAATTTTTTTATAAATTTTTATTTATTTATTTATTTATTTTTGGCTGTGTTGGGTCTTTGTTTCTGTGCGAGGGCTTTCTCTAGTTGTGGCAAGCGGGGGCCACTCTTCATCGCGGTGCACGGGCCTCTCACTACTGCGGCCTCTCTTGTTGCGGAGCACAGGTTCCAGTCGCGCAGGCTCAGTAGTTGTGGCTCACGGGCCTAGTTGCTCCGCGGCATGTGGGATCTTCCCAGACCAGGGCTCGAATCCGTGTCCCCTGCATTGGCAGGCAGATTCTCAACCACTGCGCCACCAGGGAAGCCCCATATATTGCTCTTTAATGGGATTTACTCCTTGCCTGGTTTTCCCATGGCTGCTGGAAGGTAGATGAAGACCTAATGTTTCTCATCAGACTATCGCCCACCGTGAGGCACTGAGGTTCAGTCCCAGGATCTCAGGGATCGATTTTCTGCCTTTATACTCTTTACTTGGAAAATCCCAATAACATGTCCTTTACGGTTGTGATTCTCAGCTGCAAGTAGGGAGTTATCCCAGGGGACATGGGGCGAGGAGGCTGAGCCATCCCCAAGTCGTTCTGGTGTGATGACTTGGGTAAGAATCTTTGGCCAGAACTATGGACCGAATCCCAGATCTGCCACTTCCTACCTGTGTGACTTTGACCACGCTACTTAAATTATCAGCACCTGAGCTTCTGTTTGAAAACTGGGGGATAATAACGAAAGGTAGTGGATATGAGGATTTGACATGAAAATGAAGCACCCAGCAGAGGCAGGAGCATGGAGGCAAGCACGCGGCAGGATGAAGGTCAGGAGCAGCCCTGGGAGGAGAGGTGCCTCGAGGTGCAGGCAGGGGCCTGACAAAGTGCAGAGAGAAGCACAGAATTTGCCTCAACTCTGGGGTTAATCTCTCAGATCCTTAGTCCTCTTGGCCAGGAGAGCTGGCCCTACGTGTGTGAGGAAGCGGAGAAGCGTGTTTTCTCGGTTTAAGGCTGAGGTTTTCCAGTTGTGTTTGCAGTCTGCCATCTGTGACATCACTCATGAAAGCACTATTTTAGTTTCTGGTGAAGTGAAAGAGAGAACTCTGATTCCTCTTTCCAAACCAGTTGGGGAATTATTTAAAGACAGAGATCCTTAAATGTTTGTTTTGGGGAAGCACCTTATAAAGGATGTTGACAATGAGACAGTGAGATTCTCTCCCACATCCCCCTTTGGAAATGACCTTGAGAAGTCTCGTGACGGAGGCTTCCCGTATGTGTTATCTGGTTGGTGTGAAACCAGCTGAGCTGTGGTGGCAGGGACTGAGGTTCCCAACTCCTCGCTGACGTGTCTACACTGTTCCTTTCAGCGAGAAGAGGAAGGCGGCTGCAGGGAGGCCGCCGGGATGCGTTAGGTCACCAGTCCTGGCGTCCAGAGCCGTGAGCCTGCAAAGCAGCCTTCCACCGACGGAGCCCTCCTGCCACACCCAGGCAGAGGCAGAGAGGCTTCTACTTGCTCATTTGGGAAGTGTCCCCTTCTGCCACCGCCCTATCCCCACTCTGTCGTTCTTGCCCTCGGTCCCATTCACTTTAAACAAGTTGCAGCATTAAAGACAAATTAACGAAGCTATTCCATAGGCCATTTGTTGAGGGGGGTGCTTTCGCCAGGCACATAAAGGTACCTTTGGGAAAGGGCTAGACTCCAGACTCTAGTTACCTGGATCTGAACTCCTTGCCCTGAACTCTTCTCATTATGGACCCCACAAGTGGCAAACAAGAGCACCGTGCCTTCCCACTGAAGGCGGGAGGCCTCTGGGGACAGCTTCTCTATTAATATTGAACAGAAGATGGCTTATTAGTAGCTGGTGGGCAACCTTTATTACATCGAGTTAATGGACAGTGGTTCCCATGAACCGTGAGCCTATGAGAAAAACCAGGGAGGGGCTTCCCTGGTGGCGCAGTGGTTGAGAATCTGCCTGCCAATGCAGGGGACACGGGTTCGAGCCCTGGTCTGGGAAGATCCCACATGCCGCGGAGCAACTGGGCCCGTGAGCCACAACCACTGAGCCTGCGCGTCTGGAGCCTGTGCTCTGCAACGAGAGAGGCCGCGATAGTGAGAGGCCCGCGCACCGCGATGAAGAGTGGCCCCCGCTCGCCGCAACTGGAGAAAGCTCTCGCACAGAAACGAAGACCCAACACAGCCAAAAATAAATAAATAAATAATTAAAAAAACCAAAAAACCAGGAAGAAAGATGTGTTTACAGCTTGCAGCACGTCCGCCAATATTGCTCCTCTCTTCCTGGGCACATGGTCCTAGCCCCATGCATCTGGCTCAGCCAATGTAGCAAAAGAGGGACCTGTGAAATTCAAGTGGAGGTGATACCCATTACTTCCGGTCTGGCCTTGAAATATCCTCTTTCCTTCCACTCTCTCATTTCTCTCTGCCCCAAGACCCCTCTCTGATGTTCAGCCTGAGAGGAGAGACCTAATCTGGAGGTGTTTGTTTTTATAAATGTGGATTGGTGGTAGCAGTGGGGGACCCAGGGTGTGGGTAACTGTAAGGGAGAACAGGCAGGTGTGTAGGGGGAGGATGGCTGTGGACCTCGGCCTTCCCTTAGTTTAGTCCAGTTCCTTTAACGAGGTCCTCTGGTGCTCCAACTAGACCTCCCTGTTCTGAGGACCTCAGCCTCACATTGACACAAGCCAAACTCACCTTCTTATGACTATCCCCTCAGCCTTCCCAGCTATACTAACTTAGGCTAACAGGTTATTGTGTTCTCCCAGTTTTGTACCAACTTCAGAGCTGGGGGCAGGTAAGGACTTCAAACGATAATCCTTTCACCCCCAGCTTTGTCTGTGTTAACAGCACCAGAGCCTGGGATGTCTGGAAAAAGGGAGAAAATAAATACTTACTGTGCATCTATTATGTGGTAGAGACTGAGGTTTTCTATTCTAAAAATAAATGGCCAGAGAAATTCTCTCTGGGGAAATGACGTTGATTCTGAGCCTTAAATAACAAAGAGCAGAAAGACATGCAAAGATCTGTGGCCTGAGCATTCTTTGGCAGGAAGAATGGCAAAGGCTAAAGACCGAAAGTACCAAGGAGCCTGCTGTGTCCAAAAACGAGAAGATCATGGCTAGAGCAACCCAGGCAGCGATCAGAGAGCAGGCAGGAGCTAGATCACGTGAGGCTGCCGAGGCCATGGGAAGGAGTCTGGATTTTGTTCTGTGTGAAGCAGAAGCCCATTGGAGGATTACGTGATTATTATGCTCTGCTCTACATTTAAAAGTGATCATCAATGTTATGTGGCAGCCCGGATGGGAGAGGAGTTTGGGGGAGAATGGGTACATGTACATGTATGGCTGAGTCCCTTTGCTTTGCTCCTGAAACTATCACAACATTGTTAATCGGCTACACTCCAATATAAAATAAAAAGTTAAATAAATAAATAAAGTGATCACCCCGGAGAAGGGCATGTTTAGGGGAAGAAATGGCGGCTGGGTGATCAGCTGGAGGCAACCCAAGTCCAGGCAAGAGCTAATGGTGCCGAAAACTGCAATGGCAGCAGTGGAGCTGAGAGAAGTTGATGGTCTGTTGTCCAGGCATCAATGTTGTGATTAAGACCTTGAAGTATGGGACTTCCATGGTGGCGCAGTGGTTGAGAATCTGCCTGCCGATGCAGGGGACACAAGTTCGAGCCCTGGTCTGGGAGGATCCCACATGCTGCAGAGCAACTGGGCCCGTGAGCCACAATTACTGAGCCTGCGCGTCTGGAGCCTGTGCTCCACAACAAGAGTCCGCGATAATGAGAGGCCGGCGCACCGCGATGAAGAGTGGCCCTCGCTTGCTGCAACTGGACAAAGCCCTCGCACAGAAACGAAGACCCAACACAGCCATAAATAAATAAATAAAAACTAAAAAAAAAAGAAAAAAAAAGACCTCGAAGTATACTTATGCTCAATTGTGAGAAGTAATGCAGTAACAGAATTACATCTTTGGCCATGACCGCAGCTAGGCACCCACTCAGCACTTGGGGAGATTGGTTGAGACTGATAATCTCCTCTCTCCCTCCTTTGTTTCTATGACCGTTAACATTGTTGAGGAAAGAGAAAAAAAGAAAAAAAATATATCATCCATCTCAACAGCAGGTGGCAGCATTGCTTTGAGTTTGAGCCCAAGCAATGCAGCGTGCACACCAAGGCTACCACAATCAACAGCATTTCAAGCTCACTTTGGTGTCTCCACAGGCAAAGAAGCAGCGAATCAATCATTATCATCATCTAGAAAATCACCCTTTAGGAAGGTGGTCGATCAGTTTGTAATTTAAACATGTCATTTTCCCGTAAGGACAACATATCACCTTGGGCTGGTTTATCCTATCTTTCCGGCCATTACAAAGCACCACACTGCACCAGGAGTGATTTCCTGGTAAATCTATAGTATCTTTACCTCTTTAAAGGTGGAACTCCCAGGGCTGTTCTTAGACCTGGGGCTGGGGTGGGGGGTGGAGCAGGGGTGATGGGCAGAACAAAGCTTAAGAGCCTCAGGATCCAGACCACTTGAGTTTCAAGTGTCTCTTGTACTTACTAGTACTGTCCTAGTCTCTCATACTTACTAGTTCTATGACCTTGTGCAAGTTATGTAATGCTTGTGTCTCAGTTTTCTCACCTGTAAAATGTACATAACAGCAGCGTCTGCCACATGGGGTTGTTGTGAAGATTAAATGGGTTGTAAGTGTAAAGCATCAGAGCAGTACTGGCTGCATTGGGAAGCACGATACAAGTGATGGTGAATATTGTTGCTATTGCGTGTGTGCATTTCAAGGGTGAGAACGGCTTTGCAGAGCACCAAGCATTCATCGCCCCAAGCCAGGAGCAACTGGCCACAGAATACCTCCTTATTTCCCCAAGGGTAGAATCCAGGTGGTCGAACCCCAAGTTGGAGTGGACAGAGAGGCATAAGGTGTGTCCCTGCTTCTAGAATGGGCTACACGTCAAGCCCGTGGAGAGGCAGAGTGGAACCTAAATTTGCACCTGGTCCAACCTCCCGCTCCTGTGGCGTCCTGGCCTCAGAAAGCACGGTGTGTGCTCTCCCAAAGTCAACTGACCCCGTCATTTACACCCTGATCTTAATTCCACATTCAAATCAGCCTCAATAAATGGAAATCTGCCCCCATTCCAAAGGTTCTTGAGGGAAAGAAGGTGTGAGATGCCAACTTTGGCCCCAACACTACCACTGTTAGGAAATCCACAAGGAAAAGTGACTACTGGAGAATTCAGTAAGGAAAAGGGACTCTTTCTGAACTTGGCCTTTTTCTTCCTTTTGGTTGAAAAACAGAAATTCATTGCAGTAGGACCACAGGGTCAGCCATGAGCTGGTCTGTCCTTCAGTGAGTGTCTAAGTGCCCTGGGTCCATGAGCTGCATCAATAAGAGAGAAAAAAAAATGTGTACAGTATTTGAATATCTGTGAAGCAGCACCAGTGACAAAGATAGGGCTTCACAGAACTGAGTGAGGGCTGTCTCCTGATCCCGCCCCCAGCCCACATTGTCAGTGTCACCCAAGAGAGGCTAGGATAGGCCTGAAGCCCAAAGGGCCAGGGTTGATTTGGAAACATAGGTCTTACATGCATCACTTAAGTTATACGACTGACATAAACAAGTCACCTCACCTCTCTGGGCCTTCATTTCCTTGCCTTTAAACTGAGCAGAAATGAACTAAATCAGTGTTTCCAGCAGTGACTTCCCTGGAACATTAGTCCTTTGAGTTGCTCCATGAAGAAAAGAGTTCTGTGGTCTAAAGCAGTTGCTTCAATCTTGCCCCTCAGGGGACATCTGGCCATGTCTGGAGACATTTTTGATGGTCACAGCTTAGGAAAGGGGGGCTGCCCTGGCTTCTAGTGGGTGGAAGCCAGGGGTGCTGCTATCTACCCTACAATGCATAGGACAGCTCCCAAGACAAAGAATTATCCCTCCCAGAGCGTTATAAGGTTGAGGAACTAAGATATAATGAGAAACCCTGGTCTAACGAGCTTGAGATTTACGGAGCGTATCCCATCACTTTCTTTCTCCATACACATTAGCATGATCACCATACGTGCTCTTTGACCCAGAGTTTCTCAGCCTCGTTTGATCATGGGACACTCTGCCTCCCTGTCCCCACCATCACAGACCCATAACTTTATTTTCCTCGTGCAGAATGAGCTCCAGACAGTGGGCCCTTTGGGGAGATGCTGGCAAGATGATCTCCAAAGTGGTTTTTCCATTTTAAAAAACATTTAAAGGCTTTTCCCTCTGATGAGGCAGCATAATGTCGAGTTCTGAAATATAGCTTGGAATCCTGCTTCTTGAGTGGGATCGCTCTGTGAGATGTGACTTTGGTGGATAGGTCTCTTCAGCCGGGTTCCTAAGTTTCATCTAAAGTGGAAGTAGTAGCATCGCCACCAGGCAGGGCTGCCACAGGGTTAACGGAGATAACGGCCAGCAGCCACAGTTACTAAGCCCTAAATTCAACGTTAACCATTATCATCTAAGTGTTTTGTTGGTGCTCTGATTTTGTGATTTCCTCAAGGCTCTGTGGCTGTTCAAGGTGTCAGATGTGCCCACAAGAGGGCGCCAGCCACACAGTTTTGCCTCCAAGCATTTTCAAATCCGGTTGGAAAGCCCTGCAGGCAGTTTTGCCCGCGTCCTGCGTCGGATTTCTCCGGAGCTGCTGAACCACAGACGTGAGAACCGATAGAGACCCTGCAGATGACGGAATCCGACCACCGGATTTTGCAGTTATAGCCACAGGAGGCTAACTGTGGAGCTGGTGAGCATGACCTACAAAACCAACATAGTGGCAGGAAATCTACTCCAGGAACATTCTCTGTGGAGTTGGATGGCAGGACAGAAACAATCTTTCTGGAAGGAAGAACGGCATCAAATGGGTTAACAGCAGTGCCAAGCTGAGGCAGCTGCTGGTGTGTGTGTGTGTGTGTGTGTGTGTGTGTGTGTCTGTGTGCGCGTGCGTGTAAGAGAGAGAGAGATGGGAAAAAAAAAAAAAGGGAAACACCGATTCTGTACTGTTCCTTTCCTCCGGCCGAGCTCGGAGGACTGACGTATTCAAGATGGCATTTGACAGGCTGAGCCTGAGAGCATTTTTCACACCCAGGGCCCCTTTAAGGGAACCTGCTCCACCCACAGTCCCTGGGGCTCGTTCACCCGTATTTTGTCCTCCTGCCTCCTCTCCAGTCACACCTGAGCCCAGGGTGTCCGGTCCTTCAACTGGCTGGACCTGTGGCTCCTGGCCCGGTGCGGTGGATGAGCTGGGTCCCCTGTTCCCTGAGATCTAAGTTATCGAAAGACAGAGGTGATGAGCCGTGGGAGCTCAGCTGGCAAGTCATGAGCGGAAAGGGGCAGGGGTGGCCTGAGTGACCACACCAAGCCGGCAGGGGAGGGGACGGGGCTGAGGTGTCACAGAGGAGTACTCGCACCGCAAGAGGCGCGAGGGCCGTGGGCGGGACGAGACCGTGTGCCAGGGAAGGGCTAAAGCAGATGGGGGGTTTCTGCAGCAGCCTGTCCCCCACTTTTTTTCAAAGCAATTTGTTTGGGTCTCTAGTTTCCTACAACTAAACTCCTTAATGAAGATAAAGTTTTGAAGGCGGTGTCAGACTACAAACCTCATGGCAAAGGCAGCATTGACGGTGTGTGTTTATGGAGTGGAATCATGTTGCAGGAGAGCCTGTGGGTATGTATGTGCTCAGAGGGAATAATCCTCCTCCCCCTCCTCCTCCTCGTCCTCCTCCCCCTCCTCCCTCTCCCAGTCCTTCCTCTTCCCCCTCCTCCCTCCTCCTCCCTCCTTCTCCTCCTCCTTCCTCCTCCCCTCCTCCTCCTTCCCCTTCCTCCTCTTCCCCCTCCTCTTCTTCCCCTTCCTCCTCTTCCCCCTCCTCCTCCTCCCCCTCCTCCTTCTCCCCCTCCTCCTCCTCCCCCTCCCCCTCCTCCTTCTCCTCCAAGGTCTCCTCCTCTTCCTCCTTCACTTTCTCTTTCTCTCCCTACTTCTCTTTCTCTTCCTTAGCTCTAATACCTTAATTTTTTAAACGTTTTTGAGATAGTTTCCAAATTACAAAAAGTTGCATTTTGCTGATCACCTGCCCTGATAGCTACAGGGCTGGTTCCCTTTGGTCATTAAAATTTGAGCTTAAACATCACCACTTTGAGACACCTGTCACTCTTAACTACTTCACCTTATTTTAATTCTTACTATCTGATATTTTCCTTTCTCACTTAAAAAAAATACGTTTATGGTCTATTTTATTCCTTCCTATACAGGGCTTGTACATAGTAGCTGCTCAATAGAGATTTAATGAATGTTTGTTAAGTGAATGAGTGTGCTGACTTCAATTCCGTTCAGATCAGTATTTGCTGGTTAATGGTCCTAGCTTTCTTCTTGTTTGGTGTGTGTCTTGTCTTTCATATTGCTTTCAGTTTTCTCTTACATATTCTCCACTGTCTTTCTCTCCATTACTGTCCACTTATCTCTTTGTTCTCATTCTTACTAACTTCTTTCTTCTTGATGGGGTCTCTCTCTTGCTTCCATGCTTGTTGCCAGTCTTCAACCTTCAGGAGACCTTACTCATATCTTTCAAAGCCAACTTTTCAATGAATAACCCCTGTACTCAGCCCCCTCCCACCCTGTTTGACATCCCCTTGGGCCATGGTCAGTCACAAGCAGTGTGGATTCTAGAAGGCAAAGAAGAGCAGACAAAATCATCATTCATTCAAGTCATCTGCCAAGAACCCGAAGAAAGAGGAAGAAAGAGCCCTGCGGGTCCGTGTCTCTCGTTAGAGGTAATTTAACTCCAGAGACAAAAGGTACCTACTGTCTGGAGCTCATTTAAACTTAGCCCTCCTCACATATCCTGGCAAATTTCACAACACTGATAATGCAATAGCAGCAAAGGGGGGTAAATATACGTGGAAGATAGAGCTGTATATCACCCAACAAAGTTTTAAAGGCAAATGAGGAAAAAATATTACTTCTGTTCTGAAGCTGTGGAAGGAATCTTAATCTTTTTTTGTAATACCTTGTCTGAACTAAACTCCCCTGTTACATCTATATTGAAAATGCACTCAGAAAAATTTGGTTTTCATCGTATATTTCAAATATTGTTTTTAAAAAAATGACTGTTGTGTGCTGCATAAGCATGGCAGATTAACTACATGCTGCTTCCCACCCTCCCTCCTAGAATCTTATTAAAATGACTGTAAAGGTAGTAAAAAAAAAATACAAAAATCCAAGAGGACAAAGTGAATTGGATAGGAAACAGCATCAGATGAGAGAGATTTCAACACAATTTTGGGTGATGGAGGATTTGCAAAGAAGGGGGCAGGATGGGAAGCCAAGGGTTCCTCTTCGGACCCACAGAAAGGCTTCCCAAGGTATGCAGTCCCACAAGGCAACACGCTGAGAACGGGGATTTTCTGGAAGTCTATCTCTGGAGCAGTTCGCCATCCTTCCCATCCTCGTGAAGTCTGGCAACTGCCCTCCCCACCCCTCAGAGTCTGGAGGCTTATTCTCTACAGAAACTGACCTTAAGAAACGCGGGAGAATCATAGTGAAGTGGGGTGGGGAGAGATGGGATACAAGCTGAAAACAAGGGAATTAAGTGAAAATCTGCCCATTGAATAGTAGGCTCTCATCCTCCACCCCACACTCCGAGGATTCTTCTCTGAAGCCTGTGAATAAACCAAGAAAAAAGATCCCAGGCACCAACACCGGAGGACCTCCCTCCCCCCAAATGAAAACGGGAACTTGCCAATTGATCTCCCTGTGGTGACGCCCCACAAATACTCACAACTGAACTTGCAATTACTTCGTGCTTAAATGTGAAAGAATAGGCAAGATCACCAGACATTTTGTGGGTAGCTACAAAATGGAAGAGAGAGAGACAGAAAGAGAAAGAAAAAGGAAGGAAGGAAGGAAGGGAGGGAGGGAGGAAGGAAAGAACAAACATGGAGGAAACAGATCATGCTGAAAACAGAAAAAAATAAATTAACATTCTATGGTGGAGGAGGGAAGGTAAGATTATAAAGGGATAGCACAGGCTGATCTTGGTGGTGATGTATCTTATGTGATAAAATAACAGAATTATACACACACATTGTACCAATGTCGGTTTCCTGGTTTTGATATTGTATTACAAGTACCTAAGATATAACCATTTGGGGAAACTGGGTAAAGGGTACTTGGGACCTCCTGGTGTTACATCTTCATACATCTTTGCAACTTCCCAACCATCTATAATTATTTCAAAATAGAAAGTTAAAAAACGAATATCCTCAGTGTGTTGAGAAGGTAGTGCATCCCAAACAAGAATGAGATACTATAAAAATAATCAAAGGAAGACAAATTTCTTTGAGGTTAAAAATGATACAGTTCCAAAAAATTAAAGGGCTGAAAAATAATACTGAAAAAGTCTCACATAAAACAGAAGTGAAGGTAAAGCAATGAGAAAAGTTAAAGAGAAAAAGAAAAGAAAAAAAAAAAAAAAAAACTCTTGGCCGTAGAACAAGAATAAAGGGACCCACAGAGTATAGATAAGTCGTATTAAAACCAGACCCCAAGAGTGAAGGAATGCCACATCTGCTACTCAGACCCCTAGGGTGCCTGTGGATCCAGAAACCCTCTCCAGATCCAGTCCCTGTAAGAGCACGTGCTTTCAAGTTTGAAAGACAGCCCACCGTCCCTATTACTTTATTCGTATCCTTATATGAAGTCCCTTTACTTGAGTTAGCTTTAAGTCTTGGGTTGCTTGCAACCAAATGAGTCTCACCAGAACAAACATGAAATACGCTGCTGAGACTTCGTCGTTTCGATGTTCACAAAAGAAAGTTTTGTCATGAGTTTCATACAAATGCAAGAGGAGAGTAAATACAAATGCATATGCAATAACTATGCTGGAACGAAGAAGGCATTGTACTAAAAGTATTGCTTTTCCCGGACAAGTGAACTGTACACGGTAGCTGTTCTCCTTCTGTGTTGCTGATCTCGCGCGAGCTGGAGGGGCTTTGTGCGCAGCCGCCGCCCCGCCTCTGCAAGGCAAGCCGGCAGAGCCATGACAATGCGCACGCGCTGCGCCAGGCTCTGCGCGCCCTCAGTCTCCAGAGAGAAGCGAGGACTAATGCCTCGTGCAAACTTAACTCCTGTGGTTTCTCTCTGCCTGGAAACCTACCGGGAAGGAGCTGCTGGAAGATGCCGTTTAGCTTAGCCAAGTTGACACCTAGAACCACCATAGGTATGCCACTATTATTCTAAGTTTCCCCGGGGATTTTCTAAAGTAGCAAACTAAGATGGCGAATTTTGAGTTTGGAAAATGGTTTTAACAAAATCTCAGAACTGTGAAGGGAGTGGCTGGAGGATGCCAGCTCCAATGATGAAGCTCCGGGGATGAGAAGTTTCCAAACCCCAAGCAGAGTTGAAGCTGGATTTTGCCTAAGACAGGGAAAGGGCGGGGATGGGGTGGGCAGAGTTGGCCGATGGAGTCGGGGGTGATCCAGTATGTTACCTAACTGAATCGTAGGGACCCTCTTCCGGGCCCTAGCCCCTCAGAGGCCCTCTGTCTCTGCAGGGGAGGGTTCTTTTTACACTTGGGTTCAGTAGGTGAATAAGGAAACCGAAGCTGAGATAGCAGCACAGCACAAGCTTTATTCAGTGGCCAAAGAATGGAGAAGCGGGAACTAAGTTCACAGATCAGCTTCTCACCTACCTGGGGAGAGTGGTTTAATTTTTTTTTTTTTTTTTTAACATCTTTATTGGAGTATAATTGCTTTCCAATGGTGTGTTAGTTTCTGCTTTATAACAAAGTGAATCAGTTATGCATATACACATGTTCCCATATCTCTTCCCTCTTGCATCTCCCTCCCTCCCACCCTCCCTATCCCACCCCTCTAGGTGGTCACAAAGCAATTTTAAACACTAAAGGCAAAGGGAGGAGGAGCGAGGGGAGGCATATGGGGAGGCATATGCATTAGTCCACTGGAGAAGGGGCAGGGCTTTTTCTGAGGGAGAGGAGTGCTACCCCCTTTTTATCCTTTTTGGGTCCTTATTCTTAGGTTTTGGCTGCAGGTGGGTGTGTTATTTTATGTGCTAATATAGTAAAATCAGCGTATAATTGAGACTCAGGGTCTGTTGGAGGTCAGATTCCTCAGCATCTTGGTCCTAGCTGGTTCCGTCTGGTTTTGTTTGTAGCTTCCTTTCTTATCGCTGGACCCTTTAACTTAAAGGTTTATGGTATACTCTAATAAAGATGTTAAAAAATACAGAAAGAAAGAAAGAAAAAAGAACAAAAAAAGTGTAACTCCCACATCAATAATACATTATTAATAATAATCAATAAAAATTAATAAAATTAAAAAAAAAAGATTTATGGTAACTACTGCTAAAGGTTAGGGAGTTGGCAGGTTTGGAGCAAGGACACTCCTGCTAAAAGTGGAGGTTGGAGGGTTGTGAGCAAAGCCCTGGAGCAGTTCTGGCAATAAATACAATATTAGAAAAATGTTGGCCACTTGCTTGAGGAGGTTGTGAGAAAATTAATCATATCTCTGGGCACGTGGGGGAAAAAGTCACCCATAAAAAATAAAAACTCCGGGCATTCACCACAAACAGGCATGACTTATCAATGTATCCTGCTTGTATGGATTGTGAAACTCAAGCCAAGAAGTGAACGTGCAAAATGATCCAGAGGCATCAAAAGCTCTAGAGTCATGGCCAAAACAAATGCAAGATTATCTGAACCCAAGGCTCACTGGGACTCCCAGTGAAAAATTAGCTCCTAGTAAAGATGAGTACAATTAAAAAAAAAAAATCTACTCAAAGAGGAAATCAGCTATCATGAAAGAGAGCATATATAATAAGCAAGAGATTAACATGCTGAGAATTTTAAATAACAGGATAATCTGAAAGAAACTATAAAATAAACATATTTATAGTGACCAAATTTTTAATAAGCTTAGAAATCATAATAACAGCATAGGTTCTATGAAAAAGAGAGTTAAGAAAGAATCGAATAGAGTTTCTAGAAATAAGTCATTGAAAAGAAAAACTTGTATGAATTAAACAGCATATTAGGAACAGCTGAAGTACTGGAAGATAAATTTGAAGAAATCATCTTGAATGCAGTACACCAAAATAAAGAGATGGAAATATACATGAGAAAAGTTCAAAGACATGGGGAACTAAATAAGAGATTTTAAAAAATTACATCTAGAAGGAAAGCATAGAGGGAAGGAGGGAGAGGCCAATGAAGAGCCAATGGCTAAGAATTTTCTAGAGAGGAACAGTATACAGTCTCAATTTGAAGAAGCATTCTGAATTCCCAAGCATAAAAAATAAAACCAAGTCCACACTAAATATGTTAGGGTCAAACTTCAGAATATCACAGACAACAAGGAAATACTAAACACAATGAGAGGATCCATAGGTTACCTACAAAAGAATAGTAGTCATGCAGAGAACAGACTTGTTACCAACAATAGATGCAAAAGATAAATGTCACAGTGCTGAAGTGAAATAGTCATCAGCCTAGAACTCTGTACTCACCTAAATTATTATATGAGAGTGAAGTGAAATAAAGGCGTTTTGTACATCAGCGCCTACCATGTAACAGAAAGTCTTCCTGTAGAAATTCTTCCTGTATTTAAAATATATATTTGTTTCTAAAAATTAGTGTTTCTCGTAATACACTTTATAAATGGTACTACTGTTGATTCAATTCCCTGGGCGGAACAAAAAAGCAGAGGAAAAAAGGCCAACTTTCCCAAGTTTACCAAACAAGTTAAAGACAAAAATCCTTGATCTTGGACTTGCAGCTCCAGAACTGTGAATAATAAACTTCTGTTGTTTACAAGCTACCCAGTCGGTGTTGTGTTGTTGTAGCAGCCTGAACGGACCACCAGATAGGTAACAAATAGTCTGTGGACTGACAGGGGTCCACAAAACATGCATTATATAGCACCGCCCTGCAACACGGTGGTTTCACCCAGAGGATTCTTCGATTTTAGAATTTTAGAGCTGGAAGGAATGCTAGACCCCATCCAGGCCAAATCCTTGGTTTTACAGTTGAGGATACTGAGAACCTGAAAGTTTTAGTAAATTGCCCAGAGTCACACAGTGGGTGCAATTCAATATGAAGTCAAGGCCAAGTGTCCTAAGTCTTTCTCCTCACCAGCACTCCCTGAAATTCCCAAAGGAAGATGAATTTCCTCGGAGGTTCCTGCTGAATAGTCTTCAGGCTCCATCTGACATGGGATTTAGTAGAAGGGCCAGAGTTGCCTCCTAGATGGGGGCATGATGTGGAGGCTGAGAATGTGCTTTCAAAACAGACAGAAAGGGGTCATGTTCCAGCTGTCTCTTACTAGAAGAATATCTTTGGGAAAATTACTTAAATTCTCAAAACCTCAGTTTCTTGTATTGTACACGTCCCACCTTGATGTTTACTGTGTGGATTAGAGATACAAAACTAAAGTCTCTGGTGTTCCCTCTTGTGGTAGGCAGAATAATGGTCCCTCAAAGATGTCTCGGTCCTAATCCTTGGAACCTGTGACTATGTCATGTCACATGGCAATGGGAGAATTTAGGTTGGCAAGTGGAGTTAAGGTGTGCTAATCAGCTGATCTTGAGATGGAGAGATTATCCTGGATCATCTGGGTGGGACCATTGTAAAGAGGATAAGAATCCTCAAAAGACGGAGAAAGAAGAGGAAAAATTAGAGATGACAGCGAGAGACAGAATCATTGCTGGCTTTGAAGACAGAAGGGTGTCATGAGCCAAGGAATGAAGGCAGCCTCTAGAAGCTGGAAAAGGCAAGAAAATGGATTCTCTCCTAGAGCCTCCAGGAGAAACACAGCCTTGCCGACACCGTGACTTAAACCCTAAACCCAGTGAGACCCATTTCAGACATAAATCCTCCAGAACTGTATGATAATGAAATTGTGTTGTTTTAAGCCACTGATTTGTGGTAATTTGTTACAATAGCTGTAGGAAACGAATATACCTTTCATCTGAGCATTATTCCTGCTTTCCTAGAGCAGGCTTTACTTACCTTTTGGAAGACATAGCTTTTTGGAGGACATATCTCATAGTGGTATTTGGGGGCAGAATATGCTCTAACAAAGCCAGCCAGAGCAGAAAGCCAGCTTCTTTTGAGGGTGTAGCTTCTCTCCTGCTGTTTCTCAGTTGCTTTTAGCTATTTGGATTAGAAACAGTGGTTTCATTTGGGAGTCATCACACTTGGGAATTCAAATGTACTCTAAAATAGCTAATAATCTGATTTTGTTTTTCTCTTGCCTGATCGTACATTTTAGTTAGAGCTGCCCTCTTGCAATGTGTCAGGCGCTGTTTGCCAGGAAAGGGTTAAGGGAGCAGCAACAGTGAGGTTCCGTGGTGCCTGGCAGTGGTGGCAGCAGGCGGTTTGTGGTCTCTGCCCCTTGCAACACCCACCATCCTGTTTGATGCAACCCTTTGATGCAGTGTGAAAGGCAGCGACTTGCTCTGTTTGACCCACTTCCTTATACTCGAGCACAGGTATTGGGATTTGCATGTTTTGTAACCGGGTATTCATTACATTGCATAAAATTCTCAGCATGTGGAGACACCATAATATGACCATTGCCAGTGATGAGTTTATATAAAAAAAGGAGAAAATGCAGTGTGAGGCTCAACCTAGTTTTGACACATACTTGGCCGCTTGCTTCCAATCACATGGGTGTGTCGCCTTCAGCTTCTTTGGTGATACTTATGTTGGCGGGGACCCGCGCTGGCTGTTGAGAAGAGGAACAAACTTTTTTGTGGTTCCTCAGAGTAAAGAAGCTGTTTCTATTTCTGAAACAAGCTGTAGAAGTGTGGGATACTTCTAGCTTCCCCCTTTTCTAATTTTTTTAGAATAAAATAGCTAAGTCTGGCTCCAGGTAAAATAGTGAAGCATTTAATCCATTTCCTTAAGATTTATGGCAGTCAAATTTATTTAATTTTATTACAAAATGAAACTGGTAGAAAATAGGAAATTTTAAACAGACAATTAAAATAACCACAATAAGATACCAGTTTCCCCTATAAAATGATTAAATATTTTAAATGACAATCCTCAGTGTTTTGGTGAACGTGTGGTGGAAAAGGTGACGTAGATTGCTGGTGTGTATATGAGTGAGCACACAAATTTTCCAGAAAGCAAACTGGCTTTCTGTGTCTAGAGCCTTCAGCATGTTTATATATGTAACCCTGAAATGATACTGTTCAGAATTCATCTTTTTTAAACTCATCCTTTCAGTTTCCTTATCTCTAAAATAGAGATATTAATAGAGACTATTTCATAGGGTGATTTGAGAATTAAATAATGGAAAACTGGCACACAATGTGTGCTAGACAAATGTTAGGCATAATTATTGATGAAAAAAATAAGAATCTTTCCAGATAAAAATTATTACAACATGGTAGCATAGGACTTTCAGATATTGGTACCCTGTGTGCTTGAACAAACCTAAAAAAATATTTTAGGAAGAGAGCTTTGGTCCACCCACTGCTCATTCAGCTCTGGAAATAGATCTCTTAAGATGTCTCAAAGTTACATAAACTGGAGCTTTCGATTTAATTCAGACATATTGTCATAAAAAGGGTTAAGGACTTCTGTGACGTAAGAAAACTACACATATAATTTTTATGGATTGCTTTTAGGGTAAACTTTGTTTTCTTTTTTTTTTTTAAGATTTTTTTGATGTGAACCATTTTTAAAGTCTTTATTGCGTTTGTTACAATATTGCTTCCGTTTTATGTTTTGGTTTTTCTGCCATGAGGCATGTGGGATCTTAGCTTCCCAACCAGGGATCGAACCAACATCCCCTGCATTGGAAGGTGAAGTCCTAACCACTGGACTGCCAGGGAAGTCCCTAAACTTCGTTTTCTGAGGGAACATTCTAGTGAGCACTCAGTGCCTGGAATTGTGTGTTTCATGTGGGCTGATTGAACTTTATCAGCAGCAGGTTTGTAGGATTAGGATCTGGGTCTATTTGAAGGTTTTCAAAGGTCTTTGATGACGAGCCTTCCTGGCCCCTAAGGAACGGGAATTCAGACTGGTTTGGCTGGTAATGATTGGGCTGTAGTTTGGGTGAGCAAATCAAAGTCTGCTGTGAAAGAAAAGAGGAGAATTCGGCTGTTTGGGAAGACAATAAAGGGAGCGTGCAACAGGAACTCACAGAAAATAGAGAAGAGAGCGCTGCAGGTAGTGATTATGGGATGGAGAGCTAGTTACCTGGGACTTCAGAGGGGATGGTCAGAATAGGGAGGGGCTGCCTGGGGAGGGAGAGGGGGAATTGGGGAACGGAGTAGACTGATAGGCCTGTCCTGGGTCCTTCTCATGCAGTTGGAGCCGCCTTGAATGGTGTCTCCGTCACTGACCCACAAGCGTTCACACATATAGAGACCTCCGTCCCCTCCGCCACTGAGCTGCATATGGGGTAAACCTGGGCTCCACCTGCCCTGTGCTTTGTCAGCTGAAAGATAGACCCTCAGGCTGGGACAGTGCTTAATGGCATCCCCATTACCATTATAAGGTAATATTGTTTTCCTATTTTTTAAAAACCTGTTTGTCTTTTACACAGGACATGCTATCTGCTTGTGTCCATTGTGAACTATAAATAGTTGTAATTCCATTTGCTCTGTAAAAAGGGGGTCAAGGAGATAGATCCAGTAGTCATGATAACAAACACCCTCTGTTATCATAATGGAATGAAAACAGCTGCAATCTAAATTCAGGGACGTTTGGGGGTTCTTTGAGAAATCACCAAAAGGAATACTTTACATCATTTTGGGTCTCTTTCTTGGTGTATTGCCAAGTGGACAGGGAAAATGAAATTGGAAAGTTCCAGTTAAGGCAGTTCTTTCTATGACACATGATGTTACAAAAAAGTGCCCTTTCCTGGATGCTGTTTCAAGGACTGTCTGTTATCGTGCTTTCTGGGCCAAGAGAATCTTCAGTTAAGGTCAATTGGAAATCTGGTGGCTGAGCAGATTTTTCCCAAATAGATAATGACTTTTTGTAATTGTCTCTGTATCTGACCTAGGCCTTGTGGAGACTATTGATCTGTGTGCTGAGCCAAGTTTTGCATTACTGTAAATTACTGGGGTAATTCTTACTTTTTAGTGCCTCGCTCCTTAAATTAAAAGTGTATGACCAAAGCAAGAGTGACTCAGGGATCAAAAAATGCAATTAGTGTGCATCTCTTTTTAGTACAGAAAACACCATTTAAAAGCTATGTGAAATTGAGCTAAAAAAAAGTAAAGGAAGAAAATCAAGCTGACTGTTATTTGTACAGTTTCAAGTAAGCCCATAGTTCTCACTGAACTTTTTAAACATACGGTAAGTGGCTTAGCTGAGTTGCCAAGGAATATGCCACTTGTCCTCATAAAGTTTCAGCTCTGGCTTCTGCAGAATTTTCTAACATCAAATTTCTGTATTTGAAACCCAGTGGAAATTTCATTGGTTCAGGTTTTCCCAGTGATCAAACATACTCAGCAAATTGCTGTGGAAATGTTGTTAAGGCGGGTCAGACAGCGTTTCAGAACTGACACTTGGAGGAGACTGATACTTATTCTTCTCACGCTCCAGGAAACATCCTTTCCAATTTTCAGAAGCAGCCGGGGTGGAAATTCTCTCAAAAGGGACAGGTGGTCCCAGTGTCCTGCACTCGTGCATTGTCCTTGGGCCACGAGGGCCCGATGGCGAGGGGGCTGCAGCTGCCTTTTTGAGCGAGTGGGGCCCAGTGAGGGCGGAGGCCGTTGTCGGGAAGGGAGCGGCACCGAGTAACTTGACCCTTTCTCTGCACAGCCCTTTATATCCACGTCCAAGGGCTGGTTCTTTCCCTGCCCCTGCATGGAATTTCTGCTGGATCCCAAAGTCCTCCTGCCCTCTGTGTCCTAAGCAGTATCATTTCAGTACCAAAGCAGCCAGTCCAGTAAGGTAATCACACTCTGAACTCTTCAGCAAGTAAGAACATATAGGGTCAGGCCTGGAACCCATGGAGGGGAGGGGCTGTGACCCACTGCATCTGGCACCCCTCACCACCCTCCCCCACCTTGCTCTCCGATTGCTTAGCTACAGTTCCTGACCTTTCAGAGAGGTGCCCCGGCGGGGAGGGGATTAGGAGAAAAGGACACAGTCTCGTGTCGCTGCCATGGTCTGGCATTGTGCCACGTGGGCTTGATGGATGCTCGAAGCCCGCTCTTTCTGGCAGTTTTGTGGGTTTCTTGGTGAGTCCGCCACGCCCAGGAATCCCGCATTGCGGCTCCCACTATTCAGGCAATGCTTCCTTCAGTTGCCGCTTCCATCTCCCTCAAGCCCTGTCCCTCCAGCAGTAGATCCCCCTGCAGAATCATTTGGCTCCACACCCCGGTAAAGCTCCCAGAGAGAGAACCCTTTCACAATGACCCCAGGCCTGATGCTCCCCCTGGTCACGTGAGTCAAAGGGAAACTCCTGCATCCCTGCCCCTGAGTGTGGTCCTGCCGCTCGTGCCCAGGCTGTCCTGTCTCTTTTATCTTTGCTTGGCCACCTCAGGCCTGTAGCCACAGTCTCTTCCCTTTAGAATTCTCTGTGCGTGTCCTTCACCAGTGCCTTGTGTTTGTGAAGTTCCAGTGAACATAAAACTCATCAAGCAGGCCCTAGAAACCTCTCCCAGTTGCCTGAAGGCCAGGGGGAAGCTACCTACCTCCACGATTTCTTTTGGGTAGCTGGAGGATACCTGTCTGTCTGCTTGTCCATGACTGTCACAAATCTAGTTTTGTCCACCTTATTTCCAAGCTCTATTTAACGTTTTGACTTGAAATATTATGTATAACACCTCAATTTGGAAACTTAGTTTAAGCATTCAGGCCCCCACAAAACAGAAACACCAAGAGTCCCACTTTAGCATCCTGTTACAGTTGCTAACCAGTATCAAACCATAGCTTAGAACCCAAGAAGTGATATCAAATGCATTTATAAGGTGCTAACATGTAAGCAAAGAAAAGCTTAGTCTGGCAAGTTATACTGACAGGGATTCAGAGGCAGGTCAGGAGCTAGCAGGTGTGAGTGTTAGGATTGATTAGTAATGTCTGCAGGGAGCTGGGGAATATGATGATGCGGGGCTAGGTGTCTGCCGTCCCAGAAGATGTTGGGGGCTCAATAGCAAAGCAGATCTTGCATGCTGTTCCCAGCCTATCTTGGTTTGCTATTTAGAAGATTTTTTTTCTTTGAAGAGGTGTACAGAGGTACAAAAAGGAAAGTAATTGGACCAGGAGTGGTTGCCTTCTTCCTTGCCAGTAAGCCAGATAGACCAGTGTCTGGTGAGGTGAAAGACACGGGTCCCCTGCCCTACCCCACAAGTGGGATCACAGCAAATCAGTTTGCTTAGCCTTGTTCCCAGCCTAACATATAAACCTAAGTGATATCAGGTTTAAAAGAGCAGCTTCAAGGGAAAAATAAGTGAGCTCAAGACAGATGACTTTAGCAGGGGGAATATTACTCTTTGCTGGTATCGTTGATTGGAGTCACACAACAAGCTATATTTGTTAGGGTTAGGTTTGGCTGGAGGTAACAGCAAATGCAAAATATCAGTGGCTAAACCAAGCTAGAAATTAATTTCTCTCTCATATACAAGATATGCAGTACCAGGTCTGATATTGTGGTTTATGGTGTCATCAGATACCTGGGATCCTACTTTCTATTCTCAAGGTCACCTCGTGGCCCAAAATGGCTCCAGTCGTCTCGTTTTCATCCTAGGCTGGAGGAAAGAGGAAAGGGCAGAAAGGGTCTTCTCTTGGATCAATCTGGTCCCTTTAAACAGACTTCCTGGAGCCCTGTGGAAACTTTCATGTCTCATTGGCCATAATTTCATCATCAAATCTAGCCTCAAGGGAGCCTGGGAAATTCAGTATCTTATACTGGGAGGCAGTGTGCCTAGGTAAAAATCAAGATTCTGGTCCTAATGAGGAAAAGGAGAAAGGAAATGCTGTGGGTTATCAGTCTTCTGTGGCACACAGGTAATACTAGAAAAGCAGTGGCTTTAAAATCCCTCCATTCTTTTGGTATATGAAAATGCTTTGCAAATTATAAAATATTTAGGCAATGTAATCTGGTTTCTAATGGGTTGTAAGAGTTTGAAGTGATGCAAAGACAAGGCACTATTTGGTGAGAGATTAAGTGATCAAATTAGGAGTATTCAAATCGTAGTGTCTTTTTCTCCTGATAAATAACTTAAACATTGTGACCATATATCTGAATTTTTTTTTTTTTAATGAGAGTGTATAGTCTGGCATCTCATCTGAGTCTGGCAATAGATCAGAATATTGTGAAATCATTTTGCAATATGTTATTAGACTCACTTTCTGTTCTGTTGAGAATTTATTCAATTGAATAAAAACATAGAAGGTGCCTGCTATGTGTAAGGCATTGTAGTAGAAAATATCTGAAAAACTAGCAAAAGGGAAAATGGCATACCCTATTTTTAAAAAGGAAAAAAAAAGCCCAATCCATTAGAATGTAAATTTCATGAGGACAGGAACTTTTGTCACTTTCATTCACTGCTGTAACTGAAGGGTCTAGGACAGTGTCTGGCGTACAATAGGAGCCCAATAAATATTTGTTAATTGAATGAATGACTGAATGCATCCTAGAAAATATTGACCTGTCTCCTACTCTAAGAAAACAAAACATTAATCAACTTGAAAGTATATATATGTATGTTTTTCTTTATTTTTTTTTAGGCCATATCATACGGGACCCTGGTTCCCCAACCAGGGATTGAACCCATGCCCTCTGCATTGGGAGCACGGAGTCTTAACCACTGGACTGCCAGGGAAGTTCTTATATATATATGGTTTTATAAATATGTTTCTGAGGAGTAGTATATTAAATCATACTTAGAGCTAATAATTTAAAGATGCCATATAAAGATTTTCAAAGAATGCTTTTATAAAGAGAATAATCACCCTTATTTTGTTTGTTTGACAAATCTAGATTTTTTTAATATGTGACACTTGCATAAAGTGGCCTCAACTCCACTTCAGTGCCCAGAAGAGAACAGAATATGACTTAAAACTAACATAGTTTTAAAATATCATATCAGCTCTATAAAACTAATTTTTTCCTATGACAAAGTTATAGGCTTGGTGAATTAATGAATGAAATAAAGATTTTTTTCATACTTCTTCCTCCTATGAAGTATAAATCAAGGGAATCATTCTAGAGACTTCCCTCCCTCCATCATGTTCAACATCTACTAATTTTATATTTTTAAAATATTTCTATATATTTTATTTTATTTTATATTTATGTATTTATTTATATTAGTATTGATTTATATTTTATTTATATTTATATTTTATTTATATTTTATATTTTTATTTTTTATATTTTATATTCTAAATATTTCTTGAAAATTCTCCTCTCTGCTATTACTCTTGTGGCTAGGTAGAAACCTTAACACCTTCTCTGGATTTTTTAATCTATTTCCATATTTGATCATGTTATTCTTCTGTTAAAATCTTTCAGTGACTCTTCCGCAGTCAGCGACCCTCCTTAGCATGGCATGGGAGTCTTATGACCCCACTCTGTTTATTTCTCTAGCCTTATCTCCCATAATGCTCTGCTATACACTTTACAACAGTAACCCCTTTCATTTGGTTCAACTAATGTGTCCTCAGGAAGACTTCCTTGAATCCCCAGAATTGGCCTTGTATGACCTCACTGTGCTCCTGTGGCATACGGGACACACCTCTGTCATAGTACATGCCACATTACACTTTATCCAAAGGACATATACTTCATGGTACCCGTCATCTAGTAGGTACTCAATAAATCACTGGTGAATTGAACTCAGCTGTAAAAAATTTGATCTCCAGAAAACATTAGTTTGAAAGTTTTATTTAAATAATAGTTAATGTGATTATTATTTATTTTCTTCTTCCATTACAAAACTACTAATCTTCAGGTCTCACCAGAAGTATGCAGCAGGACACTCTGAACCCTTTGGCCTCCCACAAATAATATGTTCCCCAACAACTATTTTCTGGTGAAACATATAACATTTCTTATTGGTGAAAAATAGGACTTCCTAACATGTTAGAGAAAGTGGTTAGATAGTCAAAATGGTTTGGCACTCCTGATTTGTGGAGGTATGGATTTCTGAGATTAATTGCATTGGGAATATTTGTATTGCTGGCCTAGCCAAAGGAATCCTATTCAGAGATTAGAAGTGCTTAACTAAGTGAAACTTGGAGAAAATAGAAAGAAGAATCAATTTTTTGTCATTAATCTCTACATCATCCCCCCCACCAAATGAATGAAAACAACAAATAAGAATAATCAGAGGGGCTTCCCTGTTGGCGCAGTGGTTAAGAGTCTGCCTGCCAATGCAGGGGACACGGGTTCAAGCCCTGGTCCGGGAGGATCCCACATGCCGCAGAGCAAGTAAGCCTGTGTGCCACAACTACTGAGCCTGCACTCTAGAACCCGCGAGCCACAACTACTGAAGCCCACGTGCCGCAACTACTAAAGCCTGCGTGCCTAGAGCCTGTGCTCCGCAACAAGAGAAGCCGCAGCAATAAGAAGCCCGTGCACCACAACGAAGAGTAGCCCCTGCTACTCTTCACTACTGGCCCCACTCGCCACAACTAGAGAAAGCCTGTGCCTAGCAATGAAGACCCAACACAGCCAAAAATAAAAATAAAAAAAAAAATAATAAAAAGAATAATCAGAGATCCTCAACTGACATTCAATCAACTGGAAACGTCATTGTGTCAAGAATTTAAAAAAAGAAGAAATTGGAGAAATGTGTGTTTAAAATCCATTAAAATAACAAACAAGCCATAACGCCCTTGAAGGCAGCCATCATGGTACAGGAGGAGGGAGAACTGGGCTGGGCCTGAGGAGACACATTCTGATGTTAAAAATAAGAGCTACCCTTTTCTGAGCCCCTACTCTGTGCCAGGTCCTGTACTAGGTCCCTTATCAGTACCGTACTGAGCCGAGAAGCCTTGGGCCTCTCAACTTTTCTTGGCCTTATTGGAAGTAAGGACTCTGAATCTGGGCTTTGGGAAGGAATCAACTCCCATCCCCGCACATCCTGCCCACATGGCAGGGGCTGCTGACGAGAACAACTCCACACACATATGCCACCCTCACTGCGGCCTTCCAACTGGGTGTCAACCCTCACTGCTGGGAAGTGGGAGGAGAGAGAAGTTTGGGAGGGATGGAGTATTAGCGGTGGAGGGTGGTTGGGCTGTAGAAAGCCTATTCGCTAGACACTTGTCTGCCCTTCGTGAGCAAGTCAGGAAGGACCTGGCCTCCCGAGCCTGCAGGAAGCAGAGGCCCTGGGTGGTACCACCTGGAACGCTCACCGCAGCTGCATCAACTTGGGCTGGAGGAGGCCCCGGGGAAGCCGTGGTGGAGGACTGGTGCTTCCCCGTGCCTCCCTCTGCGATCTCCGGCAGACAGTGATACCATAGAGGATCTTCAAATTGTCGCTCATGGGGTGTTGTAGGAAAGGCAGTTTATGGGAGTCAGATCATCAAGAGTCCAGACTCAGGATGTATGATGGCGGGTATATGAAACTAAAGCTCTGCCTCCATGTGCAGGTTATGGTTAAAGAGTGACACCAGTGAGTGACCTCTGAGCGTCCGCTGCCCAGGAGATGTTACATGCTTCTACCTCCTTAGATTCCGAGCAGGAAATGACAATGTCCAGTAAAGGGGGCTTAGAAGGCCCTACTTGCCTATCCCCACCCCCTGCCTTTCGCCATAGCTGGCGAAAGCAGACTGATTCCACTTGTGACTGCGAGAACAAAGCAGAGAGCAAGCAGAGCTGGCATCCAGTTTTTCAGAGCAAGGTATAGTATTCCTTGGAGCTATATTGATCAAAACACTGAGCTTGAAAATAATATTTTTTGAATAAGTGCATAAGCACTTATATCTATGATTAACTCCCAAATAAGATGCAGACATTTTATCATAAACAGTATGGGTCACACAGAAACAAATGCCCCAATAACTGAATTATTACGCTTATTATTACATGAATGAAGTCACAGTGTATGTTTCTGAATGGGGGAGACTCTGTATTGTGTGGATATCAGTTTTCTTCAAATTCGAACTGAAATCCAAAATTGTTTCTTTGGTGAGGGGGAGAAGAAATAAAACAAAATAATTTTTAAAATCATAATAATTTTTAAAAATATAATTATACAAAACAAAATAATTTTAAAAATTATAATACTTTTCAAAAATATAATAGTTATTATACCTTTGTGTAAAAACAAAGGTATAAGAATAACTAAAAAGTATTGAATAAGGATAACGAGTGGGAACTTGATAAATGAAATATTAAGATGTGGTTTCAGTTAAAACAACTAAAGCAGTATGGTGCTGGCATCACAGAAGCAAATGAATGGAACAGAATAGAAGGTACAAAAAAAGTGGGCCTAACTATGTAAGAATTTAATATATCACAAAGACAACATTTCATATTGATTGGGTAAAGATTCAGTAGGTAATGAAAGAGAACACAACTTTGCAGCATTCTAGAAAGACTTGAATTTTGGAACCATACCCCAGTTAATGATTCTAAAGTAATTTCGAGATGGATCAAAGATTAAAATGTAAAATATGTAAAATATAGATCAATATTTATGTAAATTTGGGAATAAGGAAGGACTTGTTAAGTTTAGCAATAAAAAATAAAAACATAAAAGAATAGATTGATTTGGACCAACATCTCCCTGTTTTCCCAACCCTTTCCTCCCACACCCCCGCCATCCCTGGTAAATACCATTCTACTCTGCTTCTATGAATTCAGTTTTTTTAGATTCCACATATATGTGAGATCATACAGTATTTTTGTTTCTGTGACCAGCTCATTTCACTTAACATAATGTCCTCCAGGTTCATCCATGGTTTTACAACCTAAAATATAAAAATCTTCACATCAAAAAAAAAAAACACTTCATATAAAAGGCAGGCAGTAAGCTAAAAAAATATTTTCATCATACAGGACAGAGGGTTAATGTTCTCAATACATATAAACCTTTATAAATCAGTAAACTAGACATACCAATAGAAACATCAGAAAAAGATGTAAATGGAAAGTCAGAAAAGATGATAAAATCATGACTATTTAACATGGACCCAAATTCAACTTTATGAGTAGTAAAAGAAAGTAAACGAATCATGTATACTTTTTGTCTAATTGGCAAATGAATATACTAGTTAATTAATTCACTAAAATCAGTGATGTTGTGGGTTTGAGGAAAAGGGCATTTCATAAACTGGTGAAAAGGTAAACTGGTATGAAGGAGCACACTTTCATTCTAAGAATAAAGACTTAAACTTATGCAGATGTCTGCAGTTTTTAAGTCAGAAAATTATATTAAAACCATATAAAAGCAAGTATAACTTCTGGAAAATATTTAGCTTTATAAATTTTTATTAACTTGTTGCTTATAATTGATAAAAACTGAAGACAATTTATTTAACAAGAGAATATTAGACGAGTAAGTTAGGGTACTTCCATGATGACTTATCAATATTGGATATACTAACATAGAAAAATGTTTATATGTATGTTTATATATATATATGATATATATATATATATGATTGAGGGGAGAAAGACCCACAAAATGTCACCATTAGTAGATCCCACGAACGGGGCTACTCTTTGTTGCGGTGCACAGGCTTCTCACTGTGGTGGCTTCTGTTGTTTCAGAGCGCTGGCTCTAGGTGCGCGGGCTTCAGTAGTTGTGGCTCACAAGCTCTAGAGCACAGGCTCAGTAGTTGTGGCGCACGGGCTTAGTTGCTCCAAGGCATGAGGGATATTCCCAGCCCAGGGCTCGAACCCGTTTCCCCTGCAATGGCAGGCAGATTCTTAACCGCTGCGCCACTAGGGAAGCGCCTATACTGATTGATTTTTGAAGGTTAAACCAGTCCTGCATTCCTGGGATGATTTTTATAGATGGGATCTCAAGGATGACAGTGTATGGCTGAGGTGGAATGAGAAGACAATAAAGTATTCTACACCAAAATCTGCATCTCTTATTTAATCAACATCTGTCTGTGAGCCTTCTGGCCTCTGGAGACCAGTGATTCCCAGCTTCAGTGAGCCTTTGAACAACCTGGAGAGATAGTAGTTATGAAGATTCCTGGATACCATCCCCAGAGATTCTGATCTAGTAGGTTTGGGGTGGATCTGAGAATCTACATTTCCAAGAAGCTTACAAATGATGCTAATATAGAATATAATGCAAAAAAATGTTTTTTAAGCCTACTGGAGTAAGGGAGGTTCTCCTATATACAAATGCATGCTTTTATGTGCTTATAATTTCTCTGGAGCTGGTAGCATTGTTTGCCTCTGAAAACTGGCTTCTGAAAAAAATTCATATGAGGCACACTTACTTTTCACTCTCACCTAAATCTTTTTTGAACTGGGTATTATATGCTACTATTATTCATTCAAAAGTAAGTAAAACAAATATATATTCCCCCCAATTCCCTATTAAATATAAATGCACATACCTTTTGAACCAGCACTTGCACTTCTAGGGATATATCCCACAGCTATATCTAAACGTGCAAATGACAAGGTTATTCACTGCAACATTTTTTTTTCATAGCAACAGTTTACAAAAATTTGAAAGTTCACTACTAAAGTGAACTGGTAAACTATATACAGTGCTCAGTGGAATAATATGCAATCATTAAAAATAACATAAGCTAATAATATGCTGATGTGAAACTATCTCTGTGACATAATATTAAATGGAAGGGAGCAGAAAGGAGCATGTATTGTTTTAATATTTTATAAATAGTAGGAAATATATATATTTATTAGCTTACATGTACATAAAATATCCTGGAAGAATATAAAAGGCTTGATATCGTTGGTTGTCTCTGAGAAGGGAAATGAATGACAGGGCACTGGGGTTAAAGAATTTTTAAGATATACTCTTTTGTATCTTTTAAATTTTGAGTTACGTGATTTTAATACCTGGTAAATATTTCTCTAACAATACTTGGTAGATATCTTTCCATGTCAGGCAAAACAAAGCTATCTAATTTTTTAAGTGGCTGAATGATATTACCTTGTTGGATTTACCACATTTAATTCTCCACTGATGAAAACTTAGAATGTTTCTAATTTTTCACTATTGTAAGTATCATTGCAGTGAATGTCTTTTGATATATTTTTGTACACATGTACAAGTTTTCTTTTTTTAATTATTTTTTAATTTTTGGCTGTGTTGGGTCTTCGTTGCTGGGCACGGGCTTTCTCTAGTCGCAGTGAGCAGGGCCTACTCTTAGTTGCGGTGCGCGGGCTTCTCATTGTGGTGGCTTCTCCTGTTGCGGAGCACGGACTCTAGAGCGCAGGCTCAATAGTTGTGGCACGCGGGCTCTAGGTGCGTGGGCTTCAGTAGTTGTGGCTCGTGGGCTCCAGAGCGCAGGCTCAGTAGTTGTGGCGCACGGGCTTAGTTGCTCCGCGGCATGTGGGATCTTCCCGGACCAGAGCTCGAACCCGTGTCTCCTGCATTGGCAAGTGGATTCTTAACCACTGCGTCACTAGGGAAGTCCTGTGCAAGTATTTTTGAGCAATAACTTCTTAACAGTTATTTGGATAAAAAATACACATACTAAATTTTGATTGTTATAGCTATTTAAATATTTAGTTCATCTTTTTGTTGTTATTTGTAAAAAGTCTCTGATAGCTCTAGATTTTAGCTGCCCAAAACATTTTTCCTTTCCCCAATTTTCAGTTCCAGAACTCTTCTTCCTTGTAAAGAATCTATTTCATGTGTTTGGGGAGGGGCTAATTTCCCTTTTCCCAGTTACAAAAATGGGCATGTGACTCAGCCAATCAGAATATTCCATTCATGCACCTAGAATGATTTGTTCACATATGGACATGTGAGAACCATGTTGAACCAGTGAAAATCATCCCTAATATGTTTTACAGTAACAGTGGAGATAGATAGTGCCCTTTTCTCTGAGGTTCCTGACATTCCAGTACACAAACCTGGAATCATCAGTGGTCATCCTTGCTACCTAGAAATGAGACAGACTTACAGAAAGGTGTTGCTAAGAGGTAGATGATAGATAGATAGATAGATAGATAGATAGATAGATAGATAGATAGATAGAAAGAAAAATAGATAATGCCTTGATGACACAGTTTGAACTGAATTTGCTGTGCCTGAAGACTCATGCACAAATGACTACTAATACATTTCCTTTTGTTGCTTCCACTGGTTCTAGTGGGTTTCTGTCATTTACAATCAAGATTCCTGGGTGAATAGTCTAGTTCTCTGTCGGTCGTATGTATTACAGATGTTTTCTCCAGTATGCTGCCTTGTCTTTTGACTTTATTTGTGGTGGTTTTGGCTATACAGGAATTTTTAAAAATTTTACACAGTGAATCTGTTCATCTTTTCTCTTGGGTTTCATTTCCTACTTAAAAAGATCCTTCTCATTCTGATTTTTTATTAAGACCCTATTTATCTCTTTATATTTTCAATTTTGACCTTTAGGAATCTGGAAATTGTTGTGTGTGGTGTGAGGCAGATACATAATCCCGTTTTTTTAAGTAGAGTAATGCATTATTTCAGTGTGTACATATACACGTAAACCTGTCAAAATGATTATCTCTTTTTCATTGGGTGTTGTCATTACAGCAGAGATATTATTTTCCTCTTAGGTTTAGTTTTATTTTCAAATATTTCTATAATGTATGCCTTTTTAAAAAATTTATTTATTTTTGGCTGCATTGGATCTTCGTTGCTGCATGCGAGCTTCCTCTAGTTGCAGCGAGCGGGGGCTACTCTTGTTGCGGAGCACGTGCTCCAGGGCGCACGGGCTTCAGTAGTTATGGCGCACGGGCTCAGTAGTTGTGGCTTGCAGGCTGTAGAGTGCAGGCTCAGTAGTTGTGGCGCGTGGGCTTAGTTGCTCCGCAGCATGTGGGATCTTCCCAGACCAGGGCTTGAACCCATGCCCCCTGCATTGGCAGGCGGATTCTTAACCACTGCGCCACCAGGGAAGCCCCTCTATAATGTATGTCTTACTTTCATATTTAAAAAACACACTGTAAGTTATTTTTTTAAAGATCTATAAGAGATCACTTAGATTCTAGGTTTGTACTAACCATGAAGAAATAGCGAGATTGAGCTCTAAGTATGTTTCATGTTTGTCCAAATGTCTAGGTATATTTGTGTCTCTGCAGTGTCTCTAAGATATTGTAATTTCCCATGAACCCTATTCTTTCCTGTTTATTCTTATTCCAGTATGACACCACCCAACCAAGAAACAACATTTTTTTAAATAAAAAATAAATATACTTTTCCTCCAAGAAATATTTCAGGGACAAGTGTAAACATGAGTAGGCTATATGCCACTAGGATTTAGTGAATTAGGATTTATTTTTTTAAATCTTGTTTCATAATTATGGGCATATTACATTTTTAATGAATTTATTATCATGCTATAAATATCCCCTTCTGGATTACATGTGTGATATGATAGTTACTTCTCCTACATTAATAATTTTATTCTTTTGCTGGAGAATACCTTGTATACTTCTCAGGCAAGGTTTTCCTATTTCTGCTTAAAATTGAATTAATTCTCAAGGAGAAGAATACAGGCATCCCAATTTATTGAATTCATTAGTCAGAAAAATTATTTTGCCTGGCTTATTTTTTTTATTTAAATGATATTACTACATGATATGCACAAACTGACATAGAATGTATTTTCTGACATTCTCTAATGATACGATAGTTGTATAAATTTAAATCGTTTCATTTCATCAGGTTTCATTAGCAATGACATTTTAGATTTAAGTTAACTGCACATAAAAGATATGCCATAAGTGAAACAATTCTATGCCTTTCTAAAATTGTTATCTCAAAATGCTCTTTTACCTTCCTCTTACCAAATACTAATTCTTAAAGCCTCAAGTTCTACTGTATCCATATGTTGCTTTGCAATGTAATTTTGTACGTTTTACTTTATTTTCTTGCCAGGCTATCACTGAAAGCCTACTGAATGCTGGCACTAGCCTATGGCACTAGCTTTATGAGATGGCGGTGAAGATAACTGAAAGATTATACCAGTTTTCTTAGAGCCTGGGTAATGAATTCAAACAACTAAGTATAGTACTGGAATTAATCTTTTATTCCCCAAAGCAATCCACAGTTGAGATGGTTGGCACTAGACAAATTTCCACAGAAATGCACAAATATTGAGTACTTGGGTACATGACTTTGAATCCATATGAGGCCCAAACCCCACTGATGACTTTGATAACTATCTTATCCCTGAGAATGGATGCATAAAAAGGCCAATTGTAAGATAAATACTTTTTGCAAAGGATTCTAACATTTTTCTTTTTATAGTAAACATGCTCTGAAAGAAATTTTCTAGATCTTCTTTGAAATCCCCGAAGACTTTTTACTAATCATTCTTAAGTAAATATTCTGCAAAGATTCCCTAACAATCGCAGACTTTCATTAGGAGCTAGGATTACAAAGAGGATTCACATGAGAAGACGCTTATCTTCCCCACAGAACCTGTGCTCTCAGAGACATGAATGATTATATACGTAAACTTTAATGGCTTTTAAAGTGGGACTCATAAATCACTGTATGATTCATCAACTCGGAATTTAGAGATATTCTTTTACCAGGAACATTATCGAAAACAAAATTGCTTTCCTTTACTTTTCTGTAGCAGGAAGAGGAACAGACATAAAATATAACAGGAAACTGTGTTACTCCAAAAATATTGCAGGATCGGATGATGCGAAAACCTTCACCGAACATTGGACCACGACACCATTCACATCGGGATGTGCTGCAATGAAGGAAACATCAAATCTACTAAAGGAAAGACATTTTGTTTGATGCTATGTAAGACTCAAAGTAGTATAAAATATGGCCTTTCTCATTATCAATCTTACCATCTCATTGAGGAGCTAAGACATACGCAAGTGAAAAACTAAATGCTAAAAAATAAATATATGTGTATAAAATAATCCTAGTTCTCTAAAACAAAAAAAAGTATAGATTCATAGTAAGAAAACACCCTAAGGACAAATCCCAAATGGAAGACAGTAATTATCTTTGGACCTATTCTCCTATGTGATCACAGGGAATTTTAAATTTCTTCATAATGTTTTTCTGTATTTCCCAAATTTTCTATAATAAATACATATTATTTTTATAACTCAAAATAAATATATCATTTTAAAAATAAAGGGACTGTTGTAACCTAGTGTAGGAGTAGTGTCCATGTATATTTTTAAATGCTCACAAATCAGTTAAAAAAAGACATCAGCCCATTAGTATATTAAGAGTAGCACATGAATGGACTATTCACAGAAGAAGAAACTTGAACATCCAGAGAACATTGAAAAGTAAAGCTTCTTAATTTCATTAGTAATCAGGGAATACAAAACAAAATAACAAAAGAATACCATTTCATAAATCATCAGATAGGCAAAATGTAAAAGTCTGATAGTGCAAAGTTTGGTGAGGATACGTATAAATTGGTGGAGTATAAATTGGTGTAATCACTTTGGAACAATTTGGCAATTTCTACTTAGGTTGAAGATGCACATACTCATAGAAAGAGTAGAGTGATGGTTGCCAGGGGCTGGGGGAAGAGGGAAATGGAGACGTGTAGGTCAAAGGGTACAAACTTTCAGTTATAAGATGAATACATTCTAAGGATCTAATGTATAACATGGTGACTAGAGTTAATGTGGTATTATATACTTGAAATTTGCTAAAAGTAAACCTTGAATATTCTCACCTCATAAAACAAGAGTTAACTATATGAGGCAATGGATGTGTTAATTAACATTATCTTTGTAATCATTTCAGGATGCGTATGTATATCAAATAATCCTATTGTACAATTTAAATATATACAGTTTTGTAAAAAAAAAAGACAAAAAACAAAGACAAGAAACAAGCCTCCTCTGGCTGGGAATTGTAAGGGAGGAAAAATATCTTTTCCTCTACACATCTTAGGTTCATTGGCTGGGGCTCTGGAAATAAAATTTGTCAGTTTAAACTTGTCAAACAGATTAGCAAGAGAAAAAACAGTTTAATTATGTACACGTACATGGGACTTTCTCAAAGAAATGAGACTCAAAGAAGCAGCCAAATGATGGAGGCCTATATACCATCTTAGGCTAAACAAAGGAAAAGGGGATTTGGGCTTCTGGGCTGAGAAGCCCAGTTATGGGAAGGTAAAGGGTGGAAATATATGGTAAATAAGGGTTGTCTTGTTATACAGCTAAGAGTCTCTCAGGTGATAAGATTCGTCTCCTGAAGTAGTTCTCTTCCTGGTGTGAAAGCATTTTACAAATGGAAATTTCCAAAAGGGGAAATTTATATTCTATTTTAAGGTAGTTACTGGGAGGTAAAGAGCTTTTCCTGCATCTGCTAGATCTCAGTTGCCTTAAGCTCAAAATAATACCTATGTCAAAGAAGCATATTTTGTGCAGGGAAAAAAAAAAAAAAAGAAGCATATTTTGGGGTGGCATATTCTGGTAGCCTTAAGAAAGTGGAAGAATTCAGAAGGTCCAATATTTGCTATAGTCCCAGAAAGAGCACAGAAAAATAGAAGATAGAATTTTCAAAGTAATAGTATAAGAAAATTTCTCAGAATTAAAATACATGAGTTTCCAGATTGAAAGGATACATCAAGTGCTGAACACATTGAATTAAAAAAAAAAAATCTCACAAAGGCACATCATCATGAAAATTTTAAACAACTAGCAAAAAAAAGAGAAGATTCAAAAAGCTTCCCCTTCCAAAAAAATGGTATAGGTTATATATAAAAGATAAGGAATAAGAAAGCTGTAGATCTCAAATAAAAAATAGAAAAGTAGAAGATGATGAAGCAATGTCTCCAAAATCCTGAAGAAAATGATTGAACCCAGAGTTTTATACCCAGCCAAATTATCAATCAAGTCTGAGTGCAGAATAAAGGCATACTCAAAGATGCATGGTCTTAAATTTTTACTTCCATGCATTCTTTTGCAGGGAGACACTGGAGGGCTGGCTTCACCAAAATGTGGAGGTAAACAAAGAACAAGGTATCCAATGTGACTATAGTAAAGGAAATTCCAAGATAATAGTGAAGGGAAGTCTTGGAATAACAGTTGTGCACCTGATCTAGACAGCAACATTTCTAGATTAGGGCAGAAAGACACAGGGCTCCAGGATGATGTATTAAAAAAAATTAATAGGACTGATAGCCATATCTGATACATTCATACTGATAAAGATTTAAATAACTCTATTAGAATTTTCATGGCAGAATTAATGATAAACACATAAAGCAAAGTAAATGAATAAAAGTCAATTACTCTTTCTAGGAAAAACAAAAAGTTGTACAGTAAAAGAAATATATCCATAGTACACTGTGTAGCCTAACTATGCATTACTTAGATTTTATAATTAAATAATAATTATTGATTTAACTTAAAATCATTATTTTACTCGAGAAGTATTAATCATTTATTATGTCGCCAGAACTATCCTAGGTACTGGAGATAACATTAATGAACAAAACTATCATGTATTCTTCTTTTCATGGAGTTTACATACTAGAGGACCAGCCTGATATTAAATAAAATAATTAGATAAAATATAAAATGAGGTGATGGTAAGTGCTACAGAGAAAAATTAAAGCAAGGAAGGGGGAGGAATAAGGAATGCCAGTAATGTGAGGCATAGGATGCTTGAAATTTTAAACATTTTGTAAATAACTATACTGTGAGGTTGGAGGAAGAAGACAGGTATATATAAGGGCTGATAAGAGTCCTAATACCTATCTTGCTTAGTAGGAAATTTAGAGATAATAGCTAAAATTGAAAACACAAGAAGAATGACTCAAGGATGCTATTTAAAAATATAGAGGCAACTCTAAAATAAATCCTCATAAATATGGTCAAATGATTTTCAGTAAGGGTGCCAAGACAATTCAGTGGGGAAAGGACAGTCTTTTCAACAAATGGTCCTGGGAAAACTGAATATCCACACATAAAAAAAATGAAGTTGGACCCTCACACCATATCCAAAAATTTACTCAAACTGGATCAAAAACCTAACTGTAAGAGCTAAAACTATGAAACTCTTAGAAAACAATATAGGGGAGGGACATCCAGGTGGGGCAGTGGTTAAGAATCAGCCTGCCAATGCAGGGGACACAGGTTTGAGCCCTGGTCCGGGAGGATCCCACATGCCGTGGAGCAGCTAAGCCCATGCGCCACAACTACTGAGCCTGCACTCTAGAGCCTGCCAGCCACAACTACTGAAGCCCACACGTCTAGAGGCCTGTGCTCTGCAACAAGAGAAGCCACCGTAATGAGAAGCCTGCGCACCGCAACAAAAAACCAAAGCAGCCAAAAATAAATAAATTAATTAAAAAAATATATATATATATGGGGAAAAGCTTCATGACATTAGATTTGGTAATAATTTCTTGTAAATGACACCAAAAGCACAGGAAACAAAAGAAAAAATAGATTTAAGTTGTACTTCAGCAAAATTAAAAACTTTTGTTCATTAAAGGACACCATCAACAGTGTGAAAAGGCAACTGACTGAATGGGGGAAAATATTTGTAAATTGTATTTTAAAAGGGGCTAATATCCAAAATATATAAGCAACTACAACTTGACAAGAGAAAACACAAACAATCCAATTTAAAAATAGGCAAAGGACCTGAATAGACATTTCTTCAAAGAAGATACACAGATGGCCAAAAAGCACATGAAAGGATACTCAACATCACTAATAATTAGAGAAGTGCAATGAGAACTACAGTGAGATACCACCTCTCACCCATTAGGATGGCCAATATAAACAAAAACAGAAGCAAAACAGAACATAAGTGTTGGAGAGGATGTGAAGAAATTGGAACCCTGTGCACTGCTGGTGGGAATGTAGAATGGTGCAGCCTCTATAAAAAGCAGTGTTGCTGTTCCTCAGAAAACTAAAAATTCAATTACCATTTAATGCAGCAATTTCACTTCTGGAAATAGAAGAAAAATGGAAAGCAGGTATTTGTACAACCATGTTCATAGCAGTATTCACAACAGCCAAAAGGTGGCAGCAATGCAAATGTCCTTCAACAGATGAATGGATAAACAAAATGTGGTGTATCCATACAATGGAATATTATTCAACTTTTAAAAGGAAGGAAATTCTGACACATGCTACAGCGTGGATGAACCTTGAGGACATCATGTTAAGTGAAATAAGCTCATCACAAAAACAGACTAATATCACATGATTCCACTTCTATGGGGGGTTTCTGGAGTCGTCAAACTCATAGAGACAGAAAGTAGAAGGCTGTTTTCCACGGGCTAGGGGGAGGGGGAAGTGGGGAGTTGTTCTTTTATGGGTATAAAGACCGATTCCAGTTTTGCAAGTTGAAAAGACTTCTGGAGATTGGATGCACAGAAATAAAAATGTGCTGATTGCTGAACAGTACACTTTAAAATGATCAAGATGGTAAATTCTGTGTTATGTGTATTTTACCACAATTGAAAATAAAATTTAAAAAATATGAGAGCAAACACCCAGAGGAGAACTGCAAAAAGAGTTTGGCAATAGGTGACTCTGGAGGTAAAGAGTGAAGGGGGATAGAGATGCGGGCAGGGGTGATTTTCATGATAAGCCCCGTAGTAAACATTTGATCTTTTAAACTAAATACTTGTGTTGATAAAAGATAAAATTATTTTAAAGAGAAGAAAATTTGGTTGAGCAAGTCACCTAAACTCTTGAGGAATGTCATCTTCAGAATAAGGGAGTTTAGTGGCCTGAGTTGTTATTTCCTTATTTCCTCTAACTAAATAGTTCTATTACTGTCCCCAAGTAAGTGATATATACTTGGGAAAATACGCTAGTACTAATAAAATCACATGGAAAATTAAATTGCAATATTTAATAATTTTATCAAAAAATTCAAAGACTTTTGCACAATAATGGAAAATGGAAGGCTATAAAGATGTTAAAAAACATACTGAGTTATCTCTAGTAAAGATGACTTCCAAGTATTAAGTATGATCAAGGCTTTATAGTTTAGTGGAACTGAATACTACTTCTGAAACTTTAGTCTGTATCTCTAAGTAAACATTTCTATCATTCTCGTGCGCAAGGAAGTTAAGGTAAAATCCTATGGAACGTGAGTCTTCTGACCCAACTCTCAACAAAGGCAGATTCTCTGTCTGATTGAGGTGATAGAATGCAGGTAGAGACACAGGGAGGCAAAATGCAAAGAGAAGTTGTAGGGGTCAAAAAAGAAGCTCACAGCTGCTAATGGGTAGGGCCCAAGTCGCTGGGGTGGCGGCAGAAGCTGGGCTTGGGGCAGCCTAGGTGCAGGCGTTGTACAGAGCCCAGAGCTGAGTCACCATCCAGACTCAGCAAACGTAGTACTTGGGACGGAGGTTGGAAATTAAGAATCAAAGCCAAGAGTAGACATTAGAGGATGAGGGTGGGGTTGGGTGACAAACGCCTCCTTCGTTGTTTCTATCTTTATTAATATTACGACAGTTGTCCTTGATGAGATTGAACCCCTCATCGTTTTTACTCCTCCCTCTCTTACTTGCCTCACATACTCAGGCAGCCGTTGAGTTCATTTTACCTTCATAATTTGTCTTGTGTCATTTCCTACCCATTTACTCCTATACCTATTACTTTGGTTTAATCCCCCCTTACCAGTTACAAGAGCGCTTTGAGTGAGCTCCACCCAGCCTTCCGCTACTCTAGTCCATCTTTGACACTACTGCCAGGTCTGCTGCTGTCACCTGCAATGGCTCCCATGGCCTAAAGAAGAAACCCCATCAGTGGTCTTCATAAGCTAGCTCCAGCCTTCCTTTTTAAACTGACTTTTTGCTACTCTTCGTAGATGTTTTGTTCTGGCTGGACATTCACTTTTCTCTTTGCCCACGTTCCTATTTTTACTCAACTTTGGTTCATTTCCCCATTCAGTTCCCTCTTCCTGGAATGTCTCTTCAATACAACACATATTTCCAAATATATAAATTTTACCTGTTCTTCGAAGACTCTTTTCAAACACTATTTCATTCCTACATCTTTTCCCTATTTTCCCAGCTGTAGTTGTAATCTTTCCTTCTCTAGCCCCTTTTGTTTGTAATCCACTTGTCACTTTTTATTTACATGAAAACCCATCCTTGTAAAATTTCCAAAAAATATAGAAGCATACAGGAAAAAAAGCACAGAATTTCCCCTTTATTCCTCCTTTAAATCACTCTAACTCCCCTTTGCAGAATAACTAAAGCTCATGTTTGGTGGTGTTCCCTCTAGCTCCCAGACACATGACTATTTTCTACATAAATGGAATCTCTATTGTGTATGTGTTCCCTCTGTATGTATGTGTCTGTACATACAGCTTGCTTTTCTGATTTAACAAAATGCTTTGGACAGCTTTCTATGTCAATACATTTTGTTTTACTTCATTCTTATTAACAGCACCATAATGTTCCAAAATATGGATACATCATTTTATCTTACCACTTTTTTATTGATGCACACTTAGTCTGCAGTTTTCATCCCTCTGCCTAACTGTGTGTTCACATATAACTATTTCTATAAGACATATTACTAAAATTTAAATTTCTGTTTTAAGGAATATGTAAGATACTGTCAAATTACCTTCCACAAAACTTTCACCAACTTGACAGTGCCACCAATGGTGCATGCTAATCCTGTTTCTGGGCATGCAAGGGCAACACTTAATATCAATCTTTTTAATTTTGATAAAACAGGTAGGTAAAAAACCCTATCGTTGCTATTTTACATTGCAGTTCCTTGGTTACTAGAGAGATTTAACATTCTTTATGTTTATCATCTATCTATATATCGTCTTCCATGAATTGCATATTCCTATCATTTAACCACTTTCCTATGGGTTATATCTTATTGATATGTGGGAGATATATGTTTAAACAGTTATAAGCATTGCAATATCTTCTTTCAGTTAATAGCTTGCCTCTTAATATTATTGATGGTTATAATATTATGTAGAAACATCTTTTGTCAAATTTATGAAACTTTGCTTTACTGTTTATATTTTTCAGGTTTGTTTAAGGTATCTTTCTCTACCTTGAAGTCATACAGATAGTCTCCTATACTTGCTTGTTAAGGCTTAAAAATTTTGCTTTTCATATTTAAGTCATTAATCCAATTGGAAATGATTTTGTAAATGATGGTAACATATACACAGCAGAAACATAGTTATATACTTCTTACTTATAGATGATCAGATGTTTCAGTGTCATTTATTGAAAAGTCTATCCTTTCCCTACTGATCCACAGTGCTGTTTTTGTCCAACGTCAAGTTTCACATGTACATGAGAACAAAACTGGGCTATGTATTCTTCATTGGTTAGATTGTCTTTCCTTGCGTGTAATATCAACTGTATTTCTCTACTTTTATAAGTCTTTATATCTGATAGGCAAGTCCCTAATATTAGGCTCCTTTTTCAGGCTTGCTTTGGCTATTTTGGAGTCTCTGCTTTTCTATACACATTTTAAAATCAGCTTATCCAGTTTCTCAGAAAATTCTGTTCAGATTTTGACCAGAATTGCATTGAATCTATAGTTCTATTTGGGGAGAACTGATATATTTTTGGTATTAAATCTTATTATACCTGAGTGTGTGTATCCCTCCCATTTAATTCAGCCTTCTTTACCTTTTTGTAAAGTTTTAATCTTTTTCTCCATAAATATCTTGGACATACTTCACTTGATATATTCCTAGGTACATTATATTTTTTATTGCTATCATAAAAGGTATCTTTTTAAAATCACATTTCTAACTGTTTGATGTCTGATTTTAGTTACATCTTCTTTTTAACACCACACCATAAACTTTGTTGTTACTATTACTTTATAGATCGTAGAGATCATATTTGTTTCCCTCATATTTTCTAATTTCTTTTCCCTCCATCCCTTCTTACATCTCAGGCATACTTCTGGAGTTATCTTCCTTCTTTCTGATGCACATTCTTTGCAAGTTTCATTTCACTAAAGTGAAAATCTGGGGGGAATAAATTCTCTGTTTTATTATCTGAAAATCCATTTTTCTCCCTTGTTCTTGAAAGTTAGTTTTGCTGGGCTAAATAACATTTCTTCAGTTATTGTTCCACTGTTGCTAGCAGTTTGTTGTTCTTTGTAAGTGACTTTTTTTCCAGCTGATTTCTAAGTCTTTGTCTTTGGTGTTCTTCACTTTCACCACAAGGTGTTTTACTTGGCTGGTGTAGAGTGTTCAATATCTGTGAATTCACTCCTTTCATCACTTCTGAGAATATACAGACACTACCTCATTGAACAATGACTCCCAACATTCTCTGGGACTCTAAGGATATGTTAAATTTTCTCCTTTTACTGTCCATGTCTCTTTGCCTCCTGTCCACATATACGCAATAATTTCTCCAGATTTCTCTTCATATGTGGATAATTGTCTGTTAAACCCACGCACCAATTTCAACTATTACACTTTTAGTCTCTAGAATTTAATTGCGTTTAAATTTCTTTCTCATATTTGCCTGGTCATATTTATGGTCTTTTATTCCTTAACCATTTAAAAAATTATATCTTACTTCTTTAAACTCTTAAAGTAGGTAATTCATATTCTGTCAACAATTCTAATATCTTAGATCCTTGGAGATTCATATCTGTTGATTGTGCTAATTTTTACTCTTGGTGGTTTATTTCCTCATGTATTTGAAAATTTTAATTTTGAGATAATATTCATTTGAAATTAATTTTCTGGAATCTTTAATGTCTAAATTGAGGATGTTTCTCTCAAAAACATTTGTTCTGCTGAAAGAGAAGTATTCACTGCTCTGGGACCACCAGCCACTTTGGCGGTACAGATTTCACTCAGGAATACCATGTTCAGCTTCCCTACTTTGTGGTGAATTCAAATCTCTTGGTCCCATATATGTTTACAGTCACTAGTTAGGTTTTAATTCTTTTTAAATGTTTTTGTCCTTGGTGATTTTCTTACTTTCTCATGTGCATTCAAATCTCATGAACATTGACATAGTGCATTAAAATCGAAAACTTTGGCACCTGGTTCCTTTTTTTATTGATAGATTTTTAATTACTTTTTCAGTTTCTCCAATGGTTACTAGTCTGTTCAGGTTTTCTGTCTTTTATTCAATCAATATTGGTGATTAATATACTCCTGGAAAACCATTTTACTTAGGCATACAACAAATATTTTTTATATCAGGGAAATTCCCTGGTGGTCCAGTGGTTAGGACTCAGCACTCTCACTGCTGTGGCCTGGGTTCAATCCCTGGTCAGGGAACTAAGATCCCACAAGCCATGCAGCACGGCCAAAAAAGAAAAAAAAAAAAAGTTATATCAGTAACACAAGCACTGATGATCTGTAGTGCAGTAAAAAATAGTTTTACACCATCTAAAAGGAAATAAGAGGTGAGCCTGAGTAGACTCATAGTGTGTGGGCTTTAAGAATCCTAGTCCTGAGATAGGCAATAATTCCCACACTGGCTGTCGACCCCTGAGGAAGAGAAGTTGCCCTGTGTGTGTCTGCTCTATTCCTGGTCTCTATGAAGTTAGAGTAGAATAAAGCATTTCCCTTCATAGTGTGCCTGGCACTAAAGAATCTTTTTTTGGAAGAATCCCCTTTGTCCTTAGTGGTTCATAGAAAAGACTTATACTACAACCGTATAGATATTGCCAGCTACACCTCAGCAATCTGTACCTCACATTGGATTTAAGTAATAACTTGAGAAGGTGGGCTGAATTCAGACTACAAAATTATGCCTGAAGAGCCAAAAGGAGCAATCTGAAAGATTGCGTATGTTTTGGTGTGTGGTGGGGTGTGTGTGTGTGTGTGTATACAGTAAAACTATCATCTGGCCCTGTAATAAAGAATATTTTAAATATTCATTTAAATGCTTAAAAGTGTGTTTTGGTAAAAAGAGCTTCAGTGTTTGCTCACCATTTTAGTAACTTCTGAATTTCCACTGGGATCACATTATAATATTTATGTAGATTATTCTTTAAAAAGAACAAAGAAGTAAGTTGAGTAAGACGTTGTGGACTATTCATAGAATTCTCTTTCCAAAAACTAGGATGAGTGAAATTATTCTCAAATAAGATTTTTTTCAGATTAAGCTTCAAAATTGCATGTGGAAAACTAGTCAGTTCATTTCCATCAACGATCAATTTTTCAAGTGATCTGCAAATAAAGGAAACCATATTTTAAAAGATAGAAGAAGAAATCTGTCCCAATGTTCCCAAAAAATGGTATAAAACTTAGTAGTAATAAAATATGTGTTAAGTATTTCCTTAAAATCAAGAGAATTAACTAAAAAGCAACCAAACCAATATATTATCATGGAAATAAGTGCATTTGTGTAAATAGTAGAGTTAAAGCACATATTTTGGGTCTTTGCAACAAGTCATCACTATGGAAAAAGAAATAATCACAAACAGAAGAATGAATGTTATACTACATAAAATATAGTATAGTATAGTGATACAAAGAAAGAATTTATTTTCATAGACAAATTAAACATTAACACGTACTTTTTTTCATTCAGGTAAAGGTCTCAACTATTGGTGGAAGGCAGCAGTGGGGAAACAGACCATCATCCTGGGGGAAGCTTTTATCTTGCTTTTATAAAATATTAAAGAAAAATGTGTTTATGAATTTTGGGGAAGGAAAGATAGCCTGTAATAGACTCAGAAAGTTCAATGGAGTTCCAAAATTAACAAGGGAGAAAAAAAAGAGAACAGATAGAATCCTGAAAAAAAATCTCCCCCCGCCAAAAAAGAAATATGGAAAGGAGAAAGTGAATAAATAGTAAATACAAAGTAAAACAGAAGGTAAAAAATTAAATATATCATAACAAATGTGAACAGGCTGAATTCTATTAAAATACAAAGATTATTACACAGGAAATTAAATAATTGGTATAAATATTAGAAAAGCAGAAACAAAATGATCTCATTTTACTGAAGATAAGATAATGCTCCTAGAAACCAAATAAAATCTAGTAAAACTCAATCAGAACTAAGGTAATTTTTTACATAGTTTGATTTTAAAATGTAAAGAAGTAAATAGTTCTTCTCTATTCTGTTGTACTCTTTATTTCTCTAGTCTGACTGGCGATAGTCAACTAGAAATAGGAATTACAGAAAATATTACGTTCATAGTAGCAACACAATTGTATGTTTTTGGGGGGAGGAGGGGCTTATAATGATACTAAATGATCTTAAAGATCATAATCTAAAGAGACTAGTTGAGACTATTATTGAAAAACAAATCTCCATACTAGTTATTAAAATTATTCTAAAGTCATAATCAAAATAGTATGGTACTGACCTAGAAGGTCAGAGATCAACTTCAGAGACTTTTTAGAAATTAGTACAAGAAAAAATCAGAGCTTATTATTAAAGCACTGTGTATTACTAGCATTTCGTGTATATGTATTTCCTTACAAAAAAATAAACTGATAAGAATTACAGGTGCACACACGGATAAATGGACAAAAGCAGCTTGTCATTCTGTTAAGGTGGTCATCAATATTAGCTTTTAAATAATTACTGAAAATGTTATGTCTTAAAAATACTAAACAGTCATTCAATTTACATTATGGTAAACCTTATGCTTCACATATTATGTTTTATGGCTATTGAATAAATGAAAGGACTCAATTTTATCCATCACAATCATCACCTAATATATCCTTAAGGGGCATATGTCTTATGGGTACTTATTACTTCCAAAATACCTGAGTTTCTGGATTTCATTTGGAATAAAAGCAATACTGTTGTAGGAAATATCAAGTTCCTCAAGATTAAACAAGCAAAATAACCTTAAATAGAAAGAGAAAATGATTATATGTTTACCATTACTGGGCATTAATAAAGAATTTAATTCTTCAGTAAATAGAAGCATAGAGAAACTGTATTTTTCTAAGATTTTTCTACTTATAGACTTTTAAAAATTATAGATGGGCTTCCCTGGTGGCGCAGTGGTTGAGAATCTGCCTGCCAATGCAGGGGACACGGGTTTGAGCCCTGGTCTGGGAAGATCCCACATGCCGCGGAGCAACTGGGCCCGTGAGCCACAATTGCTGAGCCTGCGCGTCTGGAGCCTGTGCTCCGCAATGGGAGAGGCCACGATAGTGAGAGGCCCGCGCACCGCGATGAAGAGTGGCCCCCACTTGCCGCAACTAGAGAAAGCCCTCACACAGAAACGAAGACCCAACACAGCCATAAATAAATAAATAAATAAATAAAATTTAAAAAAAAATTATAGATGGTATAATTACAATGAAATTTCCTAAAAATAATTCATCTATCCCTTAAGACTGGTTTGAAATGTTTAGAGTTGGTAAAACCCCATCTAGAAAAAACCACCTCTATTAGTTCCCTAGGGCTGACATAACAATTACCACAAACTGGGTGGCTTAAAGCAACAGAAATTTATTCTCTCACAGTACAGGAGGCCAGAAGTCTGAAACAAAGGGGTCGGCAGAGTTGGTTCCTCTGGAGGCTCTGAGGGAGAGACTGTCCCTTGCCCCTCTCCTAGCTTCTGGTGGTTGCCAGCCATCCTTGGTGTTCCTTGGTTTGTGGCAGCATAACTCCAATCTCTACCTTTGTCTTCACATGGCCTTCTTATAAGGACACCATTTATTGGTTTTGGAACCCACCCTTATCCCACCCTAATCCAGTATGACCTCATGTTAACTAGTTACATCTGCAAAGATCCTATTTCCAAATAAGGTCACATTCTAAGGTTCTGCATGGACATCAATTTTTTTTTTTTTTTTTTTAATTTATTTATTTATTTATTTTTGGCTGTGTTGGGTCTTCGTTTCTGTGCGAGGGCTTTCTCTTGTTGCGGCGAGCGGGGGCCACTCTTCATCGGGGTGCGCGGGCCTCTCACTATCGTGGCCTCTCTTGTTGCAGAGCACAGGCTCCAGACGCGCAGGCTCAGCAGTTGTGGCTCACGGGCCCAGTTGCTCCGCGGCACGTGGGATCCTCCCAGACCAGGGCTCGAACCCGTGTCCCCTGCATTAGCAGGCAGATTCTCAACCCCTGCGCCACCAGGGAAGCCCTGGACATCAATTTTTGAAGGGCACCATTCAACCCAGTGCAGTTGCATTAAGATTTTCCTGGTGAAATATCTTTGGTCTTTCTTTCCATTAAACAAAGTACTTAAAAGTAAGAACCAAAGAACACAAAGGCTAACGCAGAGAGTCCTGTCTCCTGGGGGGTGGGAGTGGGAGTTGCTTCTTGGAGACTGGAATTGAAGTATGACATTTACCAAAATCCCTAGTAAGTATTCCCCTCTTTGTGAATGCTCTTCTCAAATACCTTCCTGTTTTCCTTAAAGGATGAAAAATTACTTGCATGATTATTAACTAAAGCATCATGAGCACAATATTTCATTAACTTCCTACTATTTTAGTGTGGATTATAATGGTCCTCATGATCTGTCCCCAGACTACTCATCCAACTCACCTCTCACACTACCCCGCATTCACCTCAGGCCCAGAATTTATTTGCTGAATTTCCCTGAATTAGCCCAGTTCTCACATATCTCCACTTCCCCCAAATTTGACTCTTTCATCAGTGTCTTCCATTTTTTAAGTCTTGGCTTAGATGTCACCTCTTCCAAGGAACTCTTCCTGCATCTTTCAGAATGGGTGAGCTGCCTCTTCTGTACTTCTCTGCTTAGCACTATCATAGAATTTATCACACTGTGTAATAAATGTCTGTCTTCTAAACTATGACATTCTGGAGGCCAAGGATTCTATTTTACATTTCTGTATATCCAGTGCTTTGGCCAGTGCCTAGCACATCAAAAGTGCTTACGAAATCACAATTGAATAAAAGGTATGGTGACCCCAGTTAATATAAAATCATTTGCTCTGAGAAATTAATGAGATTGAATAGAAAAGCAAAAAAAAAAAAAAAAAACTTTTCAGTTCAGTGTTCATCTCAGACTTTTTTTCCACCTCTGTAAAGAAAATGTTAATACCATCTGTTCCATTTTTTTAATTCAAAATTATGTTATTTCATTTTCTTGCCTCAGGCAGTTTCTAGAGTCATTTTGTCTTCCCTTATTACTTGAGTACAAGCAAACTAGTCTGGTTCTAGGCTTTCACTGTTGATGATAAATTCCTGTTGATTGTGATGTTTAATTGGGCTTGTAGACAGCACTGAGAAAGCTAATTAAGAAATTTCATAGGCTCTAGAGTTGAAATTTATCTCATCTATATATGGTTTTAGAGAGCAAATCTGTTTAGACAGCCTCAGTTTGGTTTGATACTCTATACCCCACTAGCAACAAATCTATCACAATTTTCAGGGTGTATAGAATGTTTTACATTTATTTCATTGTTTTATTTATCAGCACATCATTGAGCAATGAGATGCTTAAACTAGAGCCTTGCTGTTGGCTTGGAAGATTGTGCTAGCATTAATATTTGCATGTCAAAACATTAATCACCACCACAGCAACATAAATATTATTTATTGAGAGCCTACTATATGTTTGTGGCAGTTTAGAGTGGTCTTTCACTGGATCACAGCAATATTGTTAATATTATTTACAGATTTAAAAAATGGAAGCTACCTTGATTCCTTGCAATGGTAAATGGGAGTGTTCAAAAAGAATAAAATACCTAGGAATAAACCTGCCTAAGGAGGGAAAAGATCTGTATGCAGAAAACTGTAAGACACTGATGAAAGAAATCAAAGATGATACAAACAGATGGAAAGATATACCATGTCCTTGGATTGGAAGAATCAACACTGTGAAAATGACTATACTACCCAAAGCAATCTACAGATTCAGTGCAATCCCTGTCAAATTGCCAATGGCATTTTTCACAGAACTAGAACAAAGAATTTTACAGTTTGTATGGAAACACAAAAGACCCCAAATAGCCAAAGCAATCTTGAGAAAAAAAACGGAGCGGGAAGAATCAGACTCCCTCTCTTCAGACTGTACTATAAAGCTATAGTAATCAAGACAGTATGGTACTGGCACAAAAACAGAAATATAGATCAATGGAACAGGATAGAAAGCCCAGAGATAAACCCACACACATACGGTCACCTTGTCTTTGACAAAGGAGGCAAGAATATACAATGGGGAAAAGATAGGCTCTTCAATAAGTGGAGCTGGGAAAACTGGACAGCTACATGTAAGAGAATGAAATTAGAACACTTCCTAACACCATACACACAAATAAACTCAAAATGGATTAAAGACCTGAATATAAGGCCAGACACTATAAAACTCTTAGAGGAAAACATAGGCAGAACACTCTTTGACATAAATCACAGCAAGATCTTTTTTGACCCACCTCCTAGAGTAATGGAAATAAAATAAAAAATAAACAAATGGGACCTAATGAAACTTCAAAGCTTTTGCACAGCAAAGGAACCCATAAACAAGATGAAAATACACCCTCAGAATGGGAGAAAATATTTGCAAATGAAGCAACTGACAAAGGATTAATCTCCAAAATATACAAATAGCACATGCAGCTCAATAACAAAAAAACAAACAACCCAATCCAAAAACGGGTGGAAGACCTAAATAGACATTTCTCCAAAGACATACAGATTGCCAACAAACACATGAGAAGATGCTCAACATCACTAATTATTAGAGAAATGCAAATCAAAACCACAATGAAGTATCACCTCACACCAGTCAGAATGGCCATCATCAAAAAATCTAGAAACAATAAATGCTGGAGAGGATGTGGAGAAAAGGGAACCCTCTTGCACTGTTGGTGGGAATGTAAATTGGTGCAGCCACTATGGAGAACAGTATGGAGGTTCCTTAAAAAACTAAAAATAGAACTACCATATGACCCAGCCGTCCCACTACTGGGCATATACCCTGAGAAAACCATAATTCAAAAAGAGACATGTGCCACAATGTTCATTGCAGCACTATTTACCATAGCCAGGACATGGAAGCAACCTAAGTGTCCATTGACAGATGAATGGATAAAGAAGATGTGGCACACATATTAATGAAATATTACTCAGCCATAAAAAGGAACGAAATTGAGTTATTTGTAGTGAGGTGGATGGACCTAGAGTCTGTCATACAGAGTGAAGTAAGTCAGAAAGAGAAAAACAAATACCGTATGCTAACACACGTGTATGGAATCTAAAAAAACGGTACTGATGAACCTAGTGGCAGGGCAGGGATAAAGACACAGTCGTAGAAAATGGGTGGGGGGGGCGGGGGGAAGGGGAAGCTGGGACAAAGTGAGAGAGTAGCATTGACATATATACACAACCAAATGTAGAATGGACGGCTAGTGGGAAGCTGCTGCATAGCACAGGGAGATCAGCTCCATGCTTTGTGATGACCTAGAGGGGTGGGATAGGGAGGATGGGAGGGAGGCTCAAGAGGGAAGGGCTATGGGGATATATGTATACTTATAGCTGATTCACTTTGTTGTACAGCAGAAACTAACACAACATTGTAAAGCAATTATACTCCAATAAAGATATATTTAAAAAAAGAACTGTAAAAAAAAAAAAGAAAAAATGGAAGCTATAAGAAGTTAAGTGGTTTATCCAAGTCAGTATGAAATCAAATTAGTACTCCCCGTTCTTCAGGTATATGGATACAAAGTAATTCAATCCCTATCTTTAATCAATAGCAATATGGGAAAATAAATTTGTGCATTTCCAGAATCAGCTCTTACTTCAGGGTTCACAAGTATGTTCTTAGGTTCTTTATTCCAAACAGCTTCTCTTCGCCAAAGAACATGCTGGCTAATTAAATCAAACTGAACCAAAACAAGGCAAAACTTTGATTCTGTTAGTTAAAAGTAGTAATTTTCTATGTCATTTTCCTCCTGGTATCCACTGAGAAAAAGATAAGAACTTTTTTTTTTTAACTTTTGTTACAGTTACGGCTTCATAACTTCAGGGAGTGAGGTGTGTGTACATATATGTATGTGTGTGTGTGTATACACAGAGACAATTATAGATATGTGTGTACACACAGATTAGTATACATACATAAGTTACCTATCTCTGTCCACTGAGAGTGTCTAGAAGCAATATCATCCCAATAGCAGTGGGAATATCCAGCACCCAGATCTTGTTTTTTAAATACCATCCTCCAATAGAAAGGAAATAGGGTTTCCTAAAAGAAATGGCTGATTCTAGTGTCAAGGCAGGGAATCAAGACAGTACAGTTTATGTTACTGTGGAAAGATAGATGAGTCAAACAAAAATAAAACTCATAATGCAATATCTTTACTTCCTTAGTATTTATTCTTTCCTTTTAAATACATTTTATGTGTAATGTGTGATGTGTATATAAGCGTTTTTACACAGAAATGATATAATTTTTACATACTTTTTAATTTTTCAAAATGAATAGTTTTACAGTGTATTAATGTAGATCTTGGATTGTTAATTACAAACAATGCTGGATGAACAGTTTTATAAATGAATTTTGATGCACTTTCTTAATTAATATAAGAACCTTCTTTTGCAAAATGTTATTCAACTATTTAAGAGTCCCTGTGCTCTTTTAACTTTTTGCCCTTAACCTACATTCAATTTGTTAAAATCTAACTGGAAGAGATAACTTGTTTTGGCATTTGGTTAAGGTTTTGGTTCAAAACTTTCATTAAGACTTAAATAATTACCAGTCCATATGTGGGGAAAAAATCCATCTCTTTTATACCTGGGTATCAACATTCCTATTAGAGTTTAAAGGATCTTAGACATCATACAGGTAATTTATTAGTTCATAGATTAGGAAATTGAGGCCTAGAATGGTTGTGTCTTTCTCCAGATCAAATAGATAATTCTCAACTTTGAAGTTAAAAGTCTAGAATTCTTTTTTTTTCTCGATCTTTTTTTTAAAAATAAATTTATTTATTTATTTATTTATTTATTTTTGGCTGCATTGGGTCTTCACTGCTGCATGCAGGCTTTCACTAGTTGTGTTAAGCAGGGGCTACTCTTTGTTGTGGAGCGTGGGCTTCTCATTGCAGTGGCTTCTCTTGTTGCGGAGCACGGGCTCTAGGCACACGTGCTTCAGTAGTTGTGGCTCACGGGCTCTAGAGCGCAGGCTCAGTAGTTGTGGCGCACGGGCTTAGTTGCTCCACGGCATGTGGGATCTTCCCAGACCAGGGCCCAAACCCATGTCCCCTGCATTGGCAGGAGGATTCTTAACCACTGCGCCACCAGGGAAGTCCCAAGGCTAGAATTCTTAATTCCAGGTTCAGAGTTCTTTCGATATCCAGAAAGGCTACCAAGGGATAGGTGTAAGTTTCTCACCTGAGCTTCTTTATATGATTTAATCCATACTCAGATAATGGATGTCTAGATATGTATTTACTAGCCCCAGATTAAGTGCCATCTATGTAGCTGGTAGATTTTCTTTTTTTTTTTAACACAATAATTAGAAGCAAATCAGCTAATTGGAACTGAATAAAAATTATCAAATGGCTAAAAAGTAGCTAGCTGCTTTCAGAAGGGAAATTGATCCTTTTCTAAATTATATGCTCTTTATTTTCTGTGTTTATAATCTCAGACTATCAACCTTACCCAGGTGGAAGCGTAGTAATCAAATTAAAGGCGATGTTGAAAGTTCTAAGGAACTTAAGTTGTTGAATTGTAGAAGGGATTTTTTTGATAGGATTATTTCTCAGATTCAGTATTTGTAAATTTTTAAGACAAAATATCTGAAGAATGGAAAAGAGAAATAAGCATGAGTAGAATACTAAAGTATGCGAATCCTTATTTTTTACATTTTATAAACCCTTTGAACTAATGCAGTCAAATCAGTATGGTAACACTAATTGGCTGTGTCATATATCTCAATAAATACCTTTGGTAAGCCTTGAAAGTAACTAACCAGCATTCATATGTATGATATGGTAAGATAGTGCAACTACTGTACTCATATACCCTTGACTCAAGAATGTTCCTTTTCTAAATGGGAAAATAATCCTGTTTGATCAAGCTCACGGTTTCATAAGAGGCAACCATGTCAAGAATGAGGAATGTAGGAGATACCTGCAGAATCAAGAAAATAAGTGGAATTAACCTTAGCAATCAGTGGGGTGTCTGATATCATAGCCAGCTTGATTCACTCTGATATCACAGAAATTTGTAAATACTGATTTTTCATATGAAATTTAAAAATAGAGTATGCCATTTAAATCCACAATCTTTGCTTGATTTATATATTTCTTGCTCTCTAATGAATCTTAACAAGCTTTTACACTAGCTCTCTTTAACATTAAATTAAAACTTTTTATATCATGAAGATTTAAAATTGGTGGAGTAGAGCATGCTTATTCTTGCCATTAGAAAGGTTAAGTCCTCCAAGTTTGTTTTTTCTTTTCAAGATTGTTTTGGCTATTTGGAATCCCTTGCAATTCCATATGAACTTTAGGATCAGCCTGTCAAATTCTGAAAAAAAGGCAAGTTGTAATTTTCATAGAGAGTGCAGTGAATCTGTAGATCAATTTGCAAGTATTGCCATCTTAACAATGTTAAGTTTTCAGATCCATGAACATGGGATGTCTTGTCATATAATTATGTCTTCTTTAATTTCTTTTAACAATGCTCTGTAGTTTTCACAGTATAAGTTTTGTGCTTTTGTTAAACTTACTCCTAAGTATTTTCTTCTTTTTTGTGTAAGTAGATTTGCTTTATTAATTTTATTGTCAGAATTGTTTGTTGCTAGTATGTAGAAATACAATAGATTTTTGTATATTGATCTTGTACACTGCACCCTTGATTAACTCACTCATTAGTTCTAATAGTTTTTAGTGAATGCCTTAGGATTTCTATATATAAGACCATATCAGCTACAACAAAAGATAGTTTAAACTCCTTCCTTTTTAATGCGAATGCCTTTTACTTCTTTTTCTTATCTAATTATCTTGGCTAGAAACTCCAGTACAATACACAGTGACAAGAGTAGACATCTTCATCTTGTTCCTGATCTTAGGAAGAAAATTTTCAGTTTTTCACCATTAAGTATGGTATTGGCTGTGGGTTTTTTGTAGACGCCCTTTATCAAGTTGAGGATGCCCCCCTTCTATTCATAGATGTTGAATTTTTTGTCATGAAAGGATGTTGGATTTTGTAAAATGATTTTTCTGTCTCTGTTGATATAATTGTATAGTTTTTTTAAACCCTTCACTATATTAATGTGGAATCGCATTGATTGATTTTTGTATGTTTAACCAACCTTGCATTCCTGGAACAGATCTCACTTGGTTATGGTGGAAAATCCTCTTTGTATGTTGCTGAATTTGGTTTACTAGCATTTTGTTGAGGATTATTGCATCTATATTCATGAGCTATTGTTCTGTAGTTTGCTTTTCTTTCCATATCTTTGTCTAGTTTTGGTATCAGGGTATTACTCGTTTAATAGTTTGAATGAGAACGTTTTCTCCGATTTTTCATAAGAGTTTGTAAAGGATTGGTGTTAATTCTTTTTAAGACATCTGGCAGAATTCGCCAATGGAGCTATCTGATCCTGGACTTTCCTTTGAGGAAAGTTTTAAAATTACTACTGAAACTCTTTCTTTTTTTATAGAACCATTCAGGTTTTCTATTTATTCTTGACTCCATTCTTGTGTCTTCCTAAATATGTGTCCACTTCATCTACATTATCTAGTTGGCTGGTATACAGTTATTTGTAGTATTCTCTTAAAATCTTTTAAAAAAATTTCTGTAAGGTTGGTATGATATCCCATCCTTCACTCCTAATATTAGTAACTTGAAACTTCATTTTTTCTTGGTCAGTTTATGTCAGGTTAGTCAATTTTGTTGATCTTTTCAAAGTAACAGTTTTAGGTTTTGCTGATTTTTCTTCATTGTTTTTCTATTCCCTGTTTCACTAATTTTTATTATGTCCTTCCTTATTCTTTCTTTAGATTTATTTAGCTCTTTTTCTCTTGTGGCTTCAGATGGAATGTTAAGTTTCAATTTTTTCCTTTTTAATATAGTAAATGATAGCTATAAATTTCCCTCTGAGTACTGATGTAGATGCATCCCATAAGTTTTGGATTGTTGTGTTTTGCTTTTTATTTATTTCAAAGTAATTTTTAATTTCCCTTTTGATTTCTTCATTGACTCATTGGTTATTTAAGAGTGTGTTGCTTAATTTCCATTTATTTCCAAATTTCTTTCAGCTACTGATTTCTAATTACATTTCATTGTGGCCTAAAAATATACTTTCTGTGACTTTCAATTTTTTAAAATTTATTTATTTTAAATTTTTTGTAGACTAACCTATGGTCTCTTCTGGAAAATGTTCCACGTGAATTTGAGAATTATGTATTCTGCTACTTTTGGTTGGAGTGTCCCATAAATGTCTGTTAGGTCTTATTGGTTTGTAATGTTGTTCATGTCTTCCATTTCACTTTTCATTTTCTGTCTAGTTGATCTGTGTGTTATTGAAAGTGGGGTATTGAAGTGTCCAACTATTATTTTTGAATTCTCTATTTCTTCCCTCAGTTCTTTCAGTTTTTGCTTCATGTACTCTGAGGCTCTGTTGTTAAGTACCTAAATGTTTACAGTTGTTACAGCATCCTGAAAGATTGACAAAATGTCCCTCTTTATCTCTAGTGACATTTTTTGTTTTAAAATTTATTTTGTCTGATATTGGTATAGTCACTCCAGCTTTCTTATGATTGCTATTTGCATGATATATCTTTTCCTATACTTTTACTTTTAACCTCTTTGTATCTTTCACTCTTAAGTGTATCTCCTTTAGACAGACTATCACTGAGGCTGACAAACTGTATTTTTTTATTGGATTCTTTCATGTATTAACATTTAATGTTATTATTGACATGGTTGGATTTACATCACAATTTTACTTATAGTTTTCTAAATGTTATGTCATTTTTGTTCCTCCTTTACTGGCTTCTTTTGCATCAACTGGATATTTTCTAGTATAACATTTTAATTACTTTAATGATTTTTTTCCCACTGTATTCTCTTCAGTTATTTTCTTAGTGATTGCTTTAGGGGTTGTAATATACACCTTGACTTACCAGAATCTACTTCAGATTTACACTAACTTAATTCCAGTGAGATATGGAGATGTTGTTCCTAGATAGCTCTATTCCCTCTTCCTTTTTGTACTATAATTGTTATACATATTACATCTGTATATGTTTCAAACCTAACAATACATTATTATAATTAATTACTATTGTACATGATTTTGTGTCTTTTAAAGAAGCTAAGAGAAGAAAGGAGACCAAGTATATATTTATATGGTTTGTTATATTTACCATTTCTGCTTCTACCTTTTCCTGTCCTAAACTATTTCAGTAGGCTCTGTCTCTGCCAGAGTCTACCATCGAATTTTCCATGAAACTTGTCCAGTCACCACATGTATGCCAGCCTCTAGTCTTCTATTCATTTCACTTACACTATGCTAATAACTTGGCATCATTTGCCTACCCCTAGTATGGCCCTTCCAAGCCTGGATATTGCCATTTTCATTGGAACATTTTATCTATAGCTGTACAACACTGATCTGCATTTTAATGGAAAGTTCTGCTTATTTCTATCACTTTAAAAATGAGCGCTTTATATTTTACACCTGAAAATCTCCCATATGGTTATACATTCTGCTTGAGTGGTTAGAGTATTCTTTGGCAGATGCACAAGTCTCATGTATGACTGTTTAGAAGAAAGGTTAAAATTAATGTGAAGAACTAAGATCCCTATATTCCTTGGGAATTCTTGTCAATTTGTCTTAGTCAAATTAATAAAACTAGTGTGATATACTAGAAAAGAACAAATAACTCTTCTAGTGAAAATAAAAACACAATATTATAGAAATTATGGAAAATATATGTTTCCAATACTACATGTTTGAAATAGAAAGCAAGTGAATTTGCTAGAAATCAATTCACTAAAAGTTAATACTCTGGAAATCAATTCACAAAACAACAAAACACCCCGTGACCAATGAAACAATGACTAAAGACACTGAAAACATAATCTGTCCTAATTACTTATAATAACTTGTTTATATAATGACATTGAATCATCTCATCCCATATCTGATTATCCTTGGTATGCTTTATTAAGCAGAATATCCTATTTCAGCCTATTGTAATTAAAACTTGTTACAACATCATATTACCTTGTCACTAAACATTGCCTTTAAAGCTTCCAATTAACGTGGATAAAGTATATCTTACGTTTTATTCAGAATCAGAAAAATAAAAAATCTTATATACATTGTACAATTATGAGAACATATTTGAGAGCCTGATCATAACACAGTCTTTGAGGATTGTGTCATGGGACTTGCTAAGAAAAATGTACTATACTTTTGGTACTTCTAAAAATAAGCCTTTTAGGATGCAATCCAAAATATATTTATTTATAGTAACTCCAGGGTATCAAAAGTGTCTATTTTTAAATTATAATTATTATTAATAATAAGAAATTATGACAATATATACAATAATAAAAATGGACTCACTTCTGTGGGAAAGTAACAGATGTTATTATATGATAAATTAAGATATATCAATTGGAAAGCCAAAGGTGTTAGGTCTGGACAATTCAGGAGAAAAAAGCCCTAAAATAAAGTGACAAGAGATAAGAATTAATTATTTACCATGCACAAAATATTTTATACAAGTGTTTAAAAAAAGCACATAATCTAAATGACAATGTTTGACCTAATAACAAGCCTATAATAATCTTCCATTCATTTATTTTAGTCTTTCATGATAATAATTTCTTAAATATGTAAAGAAACAAAATAGAAAAACTAAGTATTTACATATGTAATAAATATAGTGTTACATGTGTGAAAGGCATTATTTCAGTTAATAACAAGCAAACATTTATTGACTGTCCACTACATGCTGAAATAAGTAATTAAATATATTTTATATTTATACCCCCTCTTTTTTTCATGTCTCTACTTCTGTTTCTCTGTTATCTTTCTATTAATCTAACATCTTCTTAAAATTTCTTGCTTAAATATGCCAATTTCTGATTGAGGAAAACATATGCCTTTGTTATGGACTAAATGTTCGTGTTCCCCCAAAATTCATTTGTTGAAGCTCTAATCCCCAACATGATGGCATTTAGAAGTGAAGTCTTTGGGAAGTAATTTGGGTTAGATGAAGTCTTAAGGATGGAGCCCTCATGATGGAATCGGTGTCCTTATAAGAAGAACAGTGGACCAGAGACTCTTTCTCTCCGCATGTGAGGATACAGCAAAAAGTCAGCTGTGAAAAAGAGAGCGCTCACCAGGAACCAAATTGGCTGACACCTCAGTCTCAGACTTCCCAGCCACCAGAACTGTGACAAATAAATGTCCGTTGTTTAAGCCACTCTATGGCATTTTGTCATAGCAGCCCAAATTGACCAAGACATGCTTAGTGCCCCCAGTATCTTTAATGCTCCAGGAAAGTTGGTACATTTGTTTCTTAAGGATCATAGAATCAGTAGTGTTCAACTGAATGAACCAAGGAACTCTAATGCTGAAGGATCAAACCTCAGCTTATAGGGAAGGGAGGTATTGCTACCAATGCATTAGGTTATGGCATGCACTGTATGAGAGAGATAAGGTTCATGGCTAAAGAATCTTAGCATTGACAGTACTGGTTTCAAGACTGACCTCTTATTAAAGTATCAATATTTGTAAATGTCTAGATGTTGGTAGACATAAACACCTATAGAAGAGTAGGTGTTCTTTCTTCCTGTCACTAAACATTCACCTCTTCTCGGCATAACTAGTAGTACACTAAATTATGTAGCAGGAAAGTGTCTGTCACAGTCTGTAATCATTCCACTAAGTGTGCTCAGATAACTAGCGCCTTTACATTTTCTTCTGCCTGGAAAGCTCTTCCCCCATCTATTCCCATGAAGTATCTTCTCACTTCATTCACAGCTTGCTTATAGGCAGCTGTCTGCTCATAAGTCATCACATCCTATCACAAATAGCAACCTCTCAAACCAATGCCCCATTGATGGCTCTCTGTCCCCTCCACTTGCTTTATTTTTCTTCATAACTCTTATCACCAGAGGACAGACTATATATAAATGTATGTATGTATGTATGTATGATCTCATCCCACTAAAGTATAAGCTGCATGAAATAGGTTTTTTTTTTCTGTTTTGCACACTGATACATAATGAGATACATAGTTTACCACTGGGTACATAGTGGGTTATTAATAAATATTGGCTGAATGAGTGACTATCCAGGACCTTCTTATTGCCTCATGGAATCCCAGGGACCTTCACTGTGGATATACTATGCGGTCTTCCCAGCATAGGTACGCTGGATCTCTCTTTTACCATCCCATCATAGAACCTGTTTGCTGCAGTTACCATGATAAGGATGTGAAGAATTAGACAACACCAAGAAAGTGGAGGCTTTCTCAATCTCTTGAATTGCTCTAGCAACCTTTAAGCATTGATGCACTGAGTCTGTATTAAATTAATCAGTACATTTGTTTTGTGTAAATTCTATTCATGTAAAATCTGTTTCCTTAATAAGTCCATGAGATAGATTAGAAATTATGACTTTTAATTCTTTTATATCACCCCCACAGAGCTCAGGATTCTACTCTGGAGTCAAATATTCTTTTAAAATAATATTGATGACTGTGTAAGTAGATGTTTCTCTTGACTAGCTCCATTTAACTCTTTAGAAGATACACTCTTCCTCGATTTAAAGCAGGAATCAGTGAGCTACAGTCTGCCACCTGTTTCTGTAAATAAAGTTTTATTGGAACACAGCCACGCTCTAAGTTTGGGTGTTGTAATATGGCTGTTCTTGTACTACACAACAGAGCTGAGTAGTTGTGACAGAGACCATGTAGACCTCAAAGTCTAAAATTTTACTTATCTGTCCCTTTACAGAAAAACCTTGCCAACCTCTGATTTAAAGTAATTCACTTTGGGACTCAACACTATTTTTCTCCAAAAGTCATTTGCCTAATCCAAAGCTGTGGTGGTGAACTATAGCCAGTCTCACAGGGCTAGGGAGACAAAAATTGGAATTCAGGGCTTCCCAAGGAGAAAGGACTTCAGACTTGATATGAGGTGGCTAAAAGGCTACAGCCTTAGGAAAGAAGTTTAACAGGAAATCTCTACAAAAATTGAAGTCCAGCACTAAACCAGCTGATTTTGATTGGATTAAGATGAACATCCCCTAGCCTCTTTGCCTGTCAGAAGCAACAATAAAGCATTTTTGGAAGAAGATAACATTATCTAGGGCCTCAGATTATTTCTACACAACATCTGTCATGCAATCAAAAATAAAAAGACATGCAAAAAGATAATACTTGGACAAAAATCAAGACAAATGATAGACAATAGAAATAGGCCCACGGAAGGTCCATATTTTGGATACATCAGATGTGTTTAAAAAAAAAAGTTAACTGTGATTAATAGGCTCGAAAAATCAAATTATAAGATAAAGAATTTAAAGTTCAAAGAAATTAGATTATAAAATAAAACAACCAAAATTAAGGACTTGATAAAGGGTTTAATAGCAGATTTCACAAAGCTGAAAAGAGAATGAATGAACCAGAATTTAGGTAAGAAGAAAATGCTCAGAATAAAGCACAGAGAGTAAAAAGGATACAGGAAGAGAGTAAGGGATATATGGGACAGGATGAAAAGGCCTAAGATACATGCAGCTGGAGACTGATAAGAAGAGGACAAAAGGAATGAGACAGGAGCAATATCTGAAGAGATAGTAGGAGAGTTACACAAGCATCAAAAAATGAGTTAGCAAGTGTTCTTCCTCGTCTGATTTCTGAAGGAGTTAGCCTAAACTGATATTATTTCCTTCTTCATTGTTTGATAGAATCACCAGTGAGGCTGTTTGTGCCTGGAGCTTTCTCTGTGTGAAGGCTCTTAATTAAAATTTCAATTAGGTTTTTACAGGTGCAAGACTATTCTGATGTTCTAGTCCTTGTTGTGCCTGTTTCAGCAAGTTGTGTTTTTCAAAAAATTTTTCCGTTTCATCACAGTTGTTGCATTTATTGGGAAAATGTTGTTCTTATTATTTCATTATTTTCTATTTTAATGTCTGTAGGAAATGTGATTTCCCCTTTTTAAATTTTGAATTTGGTATTTAGAGTTTCTTTTTTTCTTAATCATATCGTGGATTTAGCAATTTTATTAATTAATTAACAAAGGATATTGATCTGTAGTTTTCCTGTGGTGTCTTTATCTTCCCTTGATATCTGGGTTATACTGATAGCATAAAATGTGTTATATGTTGTTGATATTTTTACTTGTTAAAAAATATATTTGGTCATCTGAATGACCAAAATATATTTCTCATATATAGTTGGACTTTATCCATGGTTCCTCACTACCAGCTCCCAAAACCCTTGGAATTTCCAGAACAATAAGAGCAATGGGAGCATCTTTTGTCATAATACTTATTCTCTTATCTTCAGTTCCTGAAATTGCTTCAGAACCATAAAGGCGAAATGGGTGTCTTGTTATTCATAACAAACCCCTTTCCACCACAACTGGATTTATGTTGGTGAGGTGACTTTTGAAAAAGCTCCTTAGAATGGGGGCTGGGTGTCAGAAGAACCAACCATGTGATTAGAAGGTTGGAACTTTCAATCCCCTCACCTCTGAAGAGGGAAAGGGATTGAAGACTGAGCTCAATCAGCAGTGGCCAATGATTTAATCAATTATACTATTAATGAGACCTCCATAAAAACCAGAAGGACAGGATTTGGAGAGCTTCCAGGTCGGTGAACACGTGGAGATTTGGGGAGAGTAGCACCTGGAGAGGGTGTGGGATCTCCACACCCTTTCCTCATACCATGTCCTATGTTTTTCTTCATCTAACTGTTGATTCACATCCCTTAATATCCTTTGTAATAAACCAGTAATCAAGTAAGTAAATAGCTTTCCTGAGTGCTGTGAGCCACTCTAGCGAATTAATCAGGAGGGGGTCGTGGGAATTTCTGATTTATAGCCAGTCGATCAGAAGTATAGGTAACAACTTGTGATTGGCATCCTGAGTTGGAGGGGGTCCTTGGTACCTCCATTCTGTAGCTGGTTGGCCAGAATCACAGGTAACCACCTGGGCTTGTGATTGGCGTCTGAAGTGTAGAGCAGTCTTATGGGACTGAGCACTTTACCTGTGGAATCTGATGTTATCTCTGGGTAGATAGTGTCAGAATTGAGTTGAATTGTAGAACACCCAGCTGGTGTCCAAGAACTGTTGGATGATGTGGGATTCCCCCCTTTCCACCAGCACAACAGTGGAATTGGGTGGTGTTCCTTCCTCTTTTATTTTCTGGAAGATTTAGAGAAGTATATATGTTCCTTTTTCTTTAAATGATTAGCAGAACTCACCCATGAAACTATCTGGTCCTGCACTGTTCTTTGTTGGGAGGTTTTGATTATTTATTCAATCTCTTTACTTTTTATAGGTCTGCTCAAATTTCTATTTGTTGTTGAGTCAGTTTTGGTAATTTATGTTTTTCTAGAAAATGTTTCATTTCATCTAGGATATTTAATTTGCAGGCATGCAATTGTTCATAGTATTCTCTTATAATCCTTTCTGCTTCTGTGAAGCCAGTAGTAATGTTTCCATTTTCATTTCTGATTTTATTTATTTGTATCTTCTCTCTTTTTTTTCTTAGTCTAGCTAAAGGTCAACTTTGTCAATCTTTTCAAAGAACTAACTTTTGGTTTCATTGATTCTCTCTATTGCTTTTCTATCCTCTGTTTCATTTATCTCTGTTCTAATCTTTATTTCCTTCTTTCTGCTAATTTTGGGTGTAGTTTGCTCTTTTATTCAAGTTCCTTAAAGTGCAAAGTTAGGTTACTGATTTGAGACCTTTCTTTTCCACATACCCCTTCCCCACACATACCCAGTACATCTCCTGACATCAACATCTCACACACCAGTATATTTGTCACAATCAATGGACTAACATTGGCACATCATTATCAACATAAATCCGTAATTTATGTTAGAGTTCAGACTTTGTGTTGTATATTCTATGGGTCTTGACAGATGTATAATGAAATATATCCATTATGACAGCATCATACAGAATAATTTCACTGCCCTAAAAATCCCCTGTGCTCCTCCTATTCATCCTTCCCTCCCTCCCTCCAAAATCCCTTACAACCACTGATATATTTACTGTCACCATAGTTTTGCCTTTTCTGGAATTTTTGTTGTTGTTGTTATTCCTCATTTACTACATTACTGCTTCCTTGGTGTTTAATTAATTTTTTGTAATCTGTCACGTTGATTCCTTTCTCATTCCCTTTTGTGTACATTTTTAAGATAGTTTCTTAGGAGTGGTTACCATGAAGATTACGATCGGCATCCTAAATTTAAAACATCTAGTTTGGATTGATACCAAGTTAACTTCAATAGCACACAAAAGTTTTGTTACTATACAACTCCATCACTCCCTCAACCACCACCATTTTATGTTGTTCCTTCAATACCATGGAGAATAACCTAAGTTAGGAAACCTAAAACAAAAATGACCGATAATACAACAGGAAATTGCCATTGAGAAGATGTAGTATACCTTAAGATTAAGTGCATTTCTTCCATGAATTTGACAGTTTACTATGGCCAGGTTGGTCATGGCTGTTACTGTTTCATAGCACGTTGCCACAACAGTCTTAAAACCTTCACCGTGTACGATATGTGCCACTGAGCTTTCGATTTTTCTAGATTTAATGCTACCTAAATAAACAAAACAAGACAGGAAACGTGAATGTGTCATCACTTAGAGTGAAAGTTAAAAGGTATTCATGTTATGATAACAGTAAGTCATCATAAGTAGGTTACCTGGATGCCTCCTTTGGAAGAGATTCCCCATAACTTTCACCCACCCAACCTCAGTTGGTTCTGTTGGCCAAACTTTTTAATATTAGATAGCAGACTAATGTTAGATAGCAAACTTTTCTTTCCAAAAGAAAACCATAAGCTCATAGATTTCTACCTCAATAATTTAGATTCCATCAGTCTGAGTCTTGTTGTAATATATGTAAAAACATCTTATTTTATGATGAATTACATAAACAACTTCTCGCTTCACAAAATGAATAAAGGACATCATATAAGCATATCTCAGATAGAGATCACAGCCCAAGGAGCAATCTTGCTTTTTGCCTTAATATCACATTGATGCATGATTCAAATACCCTATGTAACTCAGCTCTTCCCTCAGTTTAAAGACCTCACACGAGAAAGGGGGGAAAAAAAAAAAAGCAGGCAACTCAGGAGTAGCCAAACAGCGACCACCTACATTTACTTTATCACAACCCTTGTGGGTTTCACCTTTTGTCAAAAATGGCCTATTCAAGCACACACCCAGGTGTGGCAGGAAAATATTTTGAAATATATTTTACACTCCCAGCCATTCTTGCTGTATTACTTGCTGCAACATATTTTATCATCTCAGTAATTCTTATACCATTGCTTCAATGAGAAGAAACGAGGCATCCTAGACCAAAGAAAACAATGTTCAGTTGTTAATTTCTAAAACAGGCCTGTGTGCCCATTTCAGGTCAATCGATGTGAAAGTTACCACAGAATAAAGAAAGATGTATGATGTGATAAGGAGATTCCTTGTCTTGTGGGAGGGAATGGAGCAAGAGGAATGGAGAATGAGTTAAGAATTAAGTCTGTGGCCTGCTTCCTGCCCACCCACACTTATGGGCTAAGCTCAAGCAGTTGATTTTTGAGTGAAAAGGAGGGAGATGGAGGTGCAGAGGTGGTTAGAAATTCCCTGACAGATCTCTGAAGGATCTCAGGATGCTTAAACTCACCTGGGAACTTTTCAAAGAGGGAAATACCAGAGTGGAATAAACTCCCTAAGTCAGAAATGATAACATGACTTGTTCAGGCCTATGATGTGGAGGAGACCCGTGGTTAATTTATGTCACAGACAGGGATAGGGAACTGCTGGAAGGGTAGTGTGCTCAGAAAGTCTTATGGTTGCTGTAGTTAATGATACTACAGTGTATATTTGAAAGTTTCTGAGAGAGTGAAGCTTAAAATTTCTTGTCGCAAGAAAAAGTTGTCAGGTGATGGGTATTAACTGAATTTATTGTGGTAATCATTTCACCATACTGTATATTCATGTATCAAATCATTATGTTGTATACCTTAACTTTATACAGAGTTGCATGTGAATTGTATCTCAACACAACTGGGAAAAAAAGAGAAAGTTTTATGGCTGGAGTGTTCTTCTGTGTATAATCTCCTACTAAACACATCTGTGAATCATTAATTTGTTATATTACTTTTTCTGTTCTAAAATTTTATATGACTCTAATTTTTAAAAACAGAAAGTCCAGTTCTCTGATAAAATTCTCCAACTTTTTATTTTCTTCAACATAGTAATCATAGTTATTTTAAAATCCTTGTTTGAAAACTCCAGTATCTGATCCTATGGTTCTCATTCTTTTGCCTCTTTTTACTGGTTTCCAGACCTTTTATCCTGTTTTTAGGATGCCTTGTGATTTTTAAGTTTAATGCTGGACATTGTGGATGAAAATTTTAAATGGTCTGGATAATATCTGTCTCTAATAAGTGTTAGGTTTCTTCTTCAACTAGGCAGGAAGTACCACTTTGATTTATCAAGGATTGGTTTTGAGTTTTGTAGGGGATAACCTATTTTAGTTTTGTCCTTTCTCCTAGAGCATCATTCTTATTCCCAAGGCATAGGTCTTCTGGGTCTGCAACTGAAAGCCCAGTGCGTTTACCAAGGCCCCTTCATTTCAGCAGAGCTTGAACTCCAATAATTGTCTTCTGTGCAACTGTCAAAATCTAGGCTCACTTCCTTAGCACCTCAGCTGATGTTTTCTGCTGTTTCTTAGCGTATTGTCCTGTACATGCCCAACTTAGAAATCAGCCAACACTCTTAAGGGAGTTTGTATGCAAATATTTGAATTCAGTTCTCTCCTCTCTGATATATTACACCTCTATCCCAGCTATCTTGTCAACTCTGAAGTCTGACTGCTATCTCCTCAATCCAGTAAAACTATCACCTTCTTTCTACCTGTGCCCTGTTCTCCAACACCACAAATCCCCTCAGGCAAAAGCCAAGGTAAATGTACAGCTAATTCAGCTTATTTCAAAGATGGTAACCACTCAAGTCATGCTTGCAAGGGTTACTCTCCAGTAACTTCAATGGTTATTTTATATATTTGGGGGCAGCTTTAATAACTGATTTTGGTGGGAGGGTTTGTCCAATGCAAGCTACTCAATCTTGGCTAGAACCAAGGTCATTAGGTTATTTAAAAAACTGAATCTGATCATTCTAATAGCTGGAACTCCTGTGGGTGTGTTTCTACTGCTTACTATTTCTGCTGGTTTTCATTCATTTTGTTTTTCTTTGTGTACCTGATAATTGTAAATTGTTTACTACACACTGTATTTGTGAAATTGTTTATAGAAATAGTGTGAGATGTAGGATGATGTAATCTTTCTTTAAAGATGATTTTTCATTTGTTTCTGCTAGGTAACTAAGGTCAAAGCACTTAAAACAGTGCTGGCACATGGCAAGCAGTTAACTGTCATGACTGCATGTCTATCTTCCCCATCCAGATTAAGAATACTCCATCTTTTATGTTCCCAACATCAGTACAAAGTTGGGTTTATAGTCAACACTCTAAAAATAGTTGCTGAGTAAATAGCTTAAGGAATGGAAAATGAGGTGGGACATATGTGTGAATCACACACATATACACAAACACACAAAATCACAAATACTTTTATGGAGAGATAATCATATATACAATTTTTAAAAGAATGATATAAACCTAGCATTTACCTTCACATACGCTCAGCATGCTTTGCTTTGGGACACTTTCTACATGTTCATATTCTGTTACACGACTTTCTAGGAAAAAAATTAAAAATAGGATAATGTTTAAATTCGTGTGAAAATTCATGTTGAGGGTATTATGACTTCATTATAATTGTTCATCTTTTAATGAATTGAGGTTATCCATGGAAAAGTGCCCATGAAGGCATCCATCAGCACTGGCATTCTGCTTCTAGAGTTCATCTAGATCACCTTACGGATGACTGTTCATTCATACTGCTCCTTTATATGAGCTTTTCTGATCCTTTGAACTGCTTTATCTGGTTCCCATCACCACCATCTGGGTGGAGTTCCCAGTTTGCCCTTGGCAGACCTGCAAAGTCAGGATTTCTACTACTGCATTCTGCCCCATATATTAAATGTACAGGTGAAAAGGGATCCCACCATCCCATTCTGCAGACCCAAGGGGGAACCACCATATGCTTGGATGCCTTCTCTCCCTTTTGCTCTACTTGACCCCGTTATTACAGACCATGTTCAGACTGGATTTACCTATCACAGACTGTCTTAGAGGTTTCCTTGGTAAAACTGGCATCGGTATGAAAATGGGACCTGGAAAATCATTAATATTTAGCGTCACTGTACGACATTGTAAACAGTCAGACTGCTGACTTTCAGCTTTAACAGGTATAGTCCTCGGTACAGGGATTGGCACTGTTGCATTTAAACGTAACAGGGGCTGCTTTAAAGTATAGGTACTGCTCTTTTGTAAAAACTGGTCAGAATGAACTTCCTTGAGTTTGGGAGTGGGCACTGAAGAAGGGACACTTGGAAGTTTGGAGAACTCTGAGGAGAGAATCAGAATCTCTTTTAAAATGTTAGCATAAATATTTGTTATTTTTAATGGCTCTTCTGATTTTCTGGAACTTTCCATCTTGCATGTTACTTTCCCAAAAACTCGACTTGAAGCTGAACGACACTTGGGAAAAAATATGGAACCAGTAGCAGTCTCTGGAATGTGCCAATAGACATGCTTAGAAGATGTTTTGGTTGTTGAAATAGTAGTCACTCTTTTTTGTACACGATGATCAAGAAAGAGATTTTGAATATTGACAGGGGGTTGTGACTGATCTCTTGGAACATCAGGAAAACTAGTTTTATCTCTTTCAAATGAAGCGGTTTTATCTGGAATGAACCGTACACGTGGTAGCTTAGTTTCACCAGTCTTTCCTAAACCAGAAAAAGAAAAAATAAAGCAGAATTAGATTATGTTTATCAAGGTGTCAGGGGCAGAACTATTAATGTCTCAGCATTCATAGCTTTTCTTTTTTCTTTTTTTCTTTTTTTTTAAGAAAGTAGAAGCCTAGTGCTTTTTTTAAAATTAATTAATTAATTTATTTATTTATTTATTTATGGCTGTGTTGGGTCTTCGTTTCTGTGAGGGCTTTCTCTAGTGGGGCCACTCTTCATCGCGGTGCGCGGGCCTCTCACTATCGCGGCCTCTCTTGTTGCGGAGCACAGGCTCCAGACGCGCAGGCTCAGTAGTTGTGGCTCACGGGCCTAGTTGCTCCGCGGCATGTGGGATCTTCCCAGACCAGGGCTCGAACCCATGTCCCCTGCACCACCAGGGAAGCCCCCCATAGCTTTTCTTTATCCACTCACCCTCTCTCACCTTATAAAACGTTTCTGTATACACTCACTCAGCTATCAGGACTTTTGCTTACCTTACTGGGATAAAGTTTGCATGAACAATTGGAGAATCAGGAAGGCTAAATTGTATTAGATTTAGAAAGAGTAGGGAGCTACTCCTGGAAGAACAGAATGGATGAAGAAGAGTAGGACATAAAGGGAGATTTTTGTGCAGTTGCCACTAAAAACTCTGGCAATATGGAGAGGTAAAAATGACTCAGTGAAGTTTGGCTATTTATCATTTATCATTATTGCTTCCTCATTTGAAACTTCTTTGAGCAAAGATTTTACATTTCTTTTCTTTTTTACATTTCCTCTACCTTCTGGCATTTCAGGGGGGTACAGAGACTGATGACTGATTCTCACCTTCACTCTTAACTCCTTAACTCTTTCCCACTCCTAGCCACACCTATGAAGATACCAGAAACTATGAGTTGGGGAAGAGAAGTAAAAGAACAAGGTGGAAGAATCTATCATGCCCCTGTTTCCCTTGGCTTGTCTAAAACTTAGCAGACCTAGTCTGAGCTGGGAGAAAGGGCAGGGTTTAATTGCATGCTAGATGAAAGTGTTGATTTAGATTGGACTTGTTTAATATCTAAAAATGAGACAAGGCTAATAGATGAAAGTGACTAGAAAAGCCTTGGTAGAGAGATGTGTGCCATGTGAGTTTAAAGGGCAGTAGTAGGAGAAGGATAATGTTTGCTTCCTGCTTATATGGAACTTATCAAAGCTAGCTCATTCCATAAAATGGTTACAGCACCATCTTCAACTTTCCTTTCTCTCTCTCTCATATTAAAACAAAACATGATAATATGAGCAAAATCTAGGTGATGTTAGGTGTGGCAATGACTTTTTTTCTTAATTTTTTTATTGGAGTATAGTTGATTTACAATGGTGTGTTAGTTTCTGCTGTACAGCAAAGTGAGTCAGTTATACATACACATCTATCCACTCTTTTTTTTTTAGATTATTTTCCCATATAGGTCATTACAGAGTATTGAATAGAGTTCCCTGTGCTATTCAGAATGACTTTTTAGATATGACACCAAAACAACAATCCATGAAAGAAAAAATGGTTAAGTTGGACTTCATTAAAATTAAAAACTTCTACTCTGTGAAAGACATTCTTAAAAGAATAAAAAGACAAGCCATGCACTGAGAGAAAATATTTGCAAAACGCACATCTGATAAAGGACTTGCATCCAAAATAAAGAGCTCTTCAACTCAACAATAAGAAAACAAGCCAATGAACATAGCTATTCCGGCTTTTTTTTTTTTTACATCTTTATTGGAGTATACTTGCTTTACAATGTTGTGTTAATTTCTGCTGTATAACAAAGTAAATCAGCTATACGTATATATATATCGCCATATCCCCTCCCTCTTGCATCTCCCTCCCACCCTCCCTATCCCACCCATCTAGGTCACAAAGCACCGAGCTGATCTCCCTGTGCTATGCGGCTGCTTCCCACTAGCTAGCTATTTTACAGATTGCCAACAAACACATGAGAGGATGTTCAACATCAGTAATCATTAGAGAAATGCAAATCAAAACCACAATGAGGTATCACCTCACACCAGTCAGAATGGCCACCATCAAAAAATCTACAAACAATAAATGCTGGAGAGGGTGTGGAGAAAAAGGAACCCTCTTGCACTGTTGGTGGGAATGTAAATTGATACAGCCACTATGGAGAACAGTATGGAGGTTCCTCAAAAAACTAAAATAGAACTACCATGTGACCCAGCAATCCCACTACTGGGCATATACCCTGAGAAAGCCATAATTCAAAAAGAGACATGTACCACAATGTTCACTGCAGCACTATGTACAATAGCCAGGACATAGAAACAACCTAAGTGTCCATCAACAGATGAATGGATAAAGAAGATGTGGCACATGTATACAATGGAATATTACTCAGCCATAAAAGGAAACGAAACTGAGTTACTTGTAGTGAGGTGGATGGACCTAGAGTCTGTCAAATAGAGTGAAGTAAGTCAGAAAGAGATATTACTGTATGTTAACACATGTATATGGAATCTAAAATCAAAAATAGTTCTGATGAACCTAAGGGCAGGACAGGAATAAAGATGCAGACGTAGAGAATGGACTTGAGGACGCGGTGGCGGGGGTGGAGGGCGGCGGATGGGAAGCTGGGACGAAGTGAGAGAGTAGCATCGACATATATACACTTCCAGCTTTCTTTTGATTAGTGTTAGTATGATGTATCTTTCTCTTTCCCTTTACATTTAATCTATCTGTGTTTTTATATTTAAAGGAAGTTTCTTGCAGACAATATATAATAAGCTCTTGTCTTTTATCTACTCTGACAGTTTCTATCATTTAACTGGCACACTTAGACCGTTCACGTTTTAACGAATTACTGACATTGTTGGCTTAACATCTACCACATTTGTAAAGTTTTCTATTCATTGCAGTTGTTTTACTTCCTTGTCTTTTTGAAATCTTCCGTTCTCTTTCTGTCTTTTCTGGTTTTAGGTGAGAATTTTATGAGTCAGTTTCTCTCTTTCAGTTTCATTCCTTTCTTAGCATATCAATTATACTTATAAAAATTTTTTTAAAGTGGTTGCCCTAGAGTTTGCAATATACATTTACAGCGAATCTAAGTCTACTTTCAATAAACACTACACCGCCTAATGGGTATGGCAAGTATCTTTTAACAGAGTAGTCCCAATTCTTCTCTCCATTCCTTATAACACCGCTGTCATTCGTTCCATTTATCCTTGTGCTGTAATCACCCAGTACATCGTTGCTATTCTTGCTTAGAACAGAGACTTACCTATTAGATCCAGTGAGATCACCTATCCTTCTCTGACACTCTTCTTTTTTTAGGTAGACCTGAGTTTCTTTTGTTGCTCACACGGTGTGGAATACTTTCTCTTACTAACCAATTTAAATCATTTTCCTTTTCCAAAGTCTACCTTAAACCTTATACAATCCATCCTTCTTGATTAACACAACCCATACTTACTGTTCTCATTACTTAATTCAACAAACATTTAACACCTCCCATGTGCTAGCTGTACACATAGTGCTGAGGGTACAATCACACAGCACAAACCTTACTACCATCAAAGATCTCATGATTTAATATAGAAACTAGGCAGGTAAACAGTTACACTAGAGAATAAGAGCTCAGTAAGGGGGTAGATAGGGGATACTCTGGGACCATAAAGGTAAGCAGTCTGACTGGGTGTAGAGAGAAGAGGTGCTTAGGGAAATCTGCCCAATGAAGATGATATCTGTCTTCTCAATTTAGACTTCCCTATTTTCTGATACATTTCCCCATCCCCATGATTTCTTTTCTTTTTTTTCTAGTATGTTAAAATTCCACCTTTCCAATAGACTCCTCTGCCATCAAAAACTACACGGGTCTCCTCTATAATTAAACATATTTCATTTCACTTTCACTAATTCCTCAAGTCTTAGTTCACACCCCATTCCTGCCCCAGGGTTACTCACATTTATGAAGTACTACTGTCTGTACCATTAATTGGGCATAAATTCTATGCTCTTTGTATTGTTATTTAAGGTTCTTACTGTATGTGTATCTCATCTTTAGAGTTTAACTAAAGTTCTTGAAAGGTCCTGAAAGGCAGGGACCAGATCAATCGTGTCATTCATTCCCTACAGCATTTAGCATTGTATGCAAACTGCAGGTATTTATTTCAGGTTTTTATTTCAGTGTTTGAATATTCATTTTTATAAATTGTATTTTGGTCATTTTAAGTATTCATTCATTTGTTCAACGAGTATTTTGAACATCTACTATATGCAAAGCACTCTGCCAAGAACCTTTGGAGACATAGGATTACTAATAGTTAAGGTCATTGAATGTCCAAGTTGCCAAAAGCAGGAAAGCCCCCCCCCAACAAAAAAGGATTATCCAGCCCAAAATAGCAAGAGTGAAAAACTCTGTACTAGAGGATAAACTTCAACTAAAAGATAAACGGAAAAATTACAACCAAAGAACTGGTAGTGAGCAGTATATCTACATAACTGTGGGTATTATTATTACAGAACAGATTGTAAATTCAGAAATGTAGAACATTATAGAAATGTAGAAATGATATAACAAAAGTTGGTAGGGAAAGTGAGAGAGGAAATTGGATGTAACATAGGTAAGTTGATTCACACATCTTTAATAGCCATGGATCAAAAGGTAATGATTTAGCATTGTAAACCAAGTTACAGACTAGGCACATTTTAACAGTATAAATGTCAACACTAAACTAATTAATATAATCAACTAAAATCAGGGGGTAGAGGGGACTGAAAAGGGGAAAGAAGAGGAAATATGCTAATTTTACCATTGCTTATAAGTAAGGAGTCAATAAATACCATATACAGAAATAGAGGATTAAGGGTGTTATATAAAGTTATAATCATAAAAGTGGCTTATCTTTACTTCACAGCACTTATCACAGGGTAATTTTACATTTAGTTGTATGATTATTGGATCCCACCAGAGGGTAACTAAAAAAGAGGATTGGCAGAGTTGGTTTTGCTCACTATTATATCTCCAGTTCTTAGCACTGTACTTATAAATACACTCAATTCTCATGATTTGTGGCAGTTCTGTTCTATAGTCTCAGTGAGCACTGAGTTATCCAACACTGAACCGTTACTTCTTGGGAAAATACGGGGTGAGGTTCCTGCAAGCCTCTGGTCTCAACATTATCAGCAGCCAATCAATACATAACCTTGTTTTATATGTGCTTCTATTTAAAGACACTTTATTTAATATAGATTGTTCATTCATTAACATTGAACTCTCAGCCAACAACACTGTAACTCAGGCCTGAAGGAAGCTTCTCTAAGGCATATATTTTCTCCATAAGGCACATCACAGCATTCTTGTACTATACCTAGGGGCTATTTTAGACTGTTAAATCACCAACAAAAAGTACAGAATTCAGAAAACATGGCACTAACTAGACCAGGAAAAGGGCAGTTATTTATAATACGAGAGCTAAAACAGGAAGGCACAGCCGTATCTTTCCTTGACCTCAGCTGGGAATATGTGTGTTTTCAATGCCCTGCATGTGTCCGAGAATTATCATATATACCCGCCTCCTGCACAGTTTCACTATTATAAAAGGAGTGAGAAAGAGCTCTATATACTGCTCCAAAGTGTTCTTCATGGTATATTTTGGGGCTAAAAAGACAAAATATAGTACAGTGTACTGATTGGGGGGTTATAAATAGATTCTAGCAGTTAGGTAAATTCACTCCTACAGAATCCACAAATGATGATCAACTGTACTTGTAGAAATGAATTGGATGTTACCATCTTACCACAAACATTTGTAAGTTGCTGGTTATTAGTGAGTGTCTTTAACTATTGTGATTCTGAGCTGTGCAGGTTGAGAAACTTCTGTGAAAAATAAAGTTAAACATCTTAGTAATGCACATACCTGCACGGGCTTTCTTCTGACATAAAGACAGTTTAGGGAGATTTGGAGGTAAGGGTCTTCTAAGAAGTTGTGGGTGGTTTTGCATTTTACTAATAAGCACTGTTTTTCACAGCTGTTGATTGAGAATTGAAAAGTTTTTGAATATGTTTGAATTGTTGCTGAAAAATAATTCATTCGAATCCAGATTACATCCTAATGAAACTTGTTCTGCACTAATACTATACTGGGTCCAAGCAGAATTCCTATAAAAGGAAAAGAGGGTAAGAAAATAATTTCTTAAAACTTCTAGAAAGAATCTAAATAAAATTTAGGCTTATAATTAATACAGAATTTAAAAATACATATACTGTTACCAATCAGGATCATTCTAAAATTTCACATGTTAGCAAAAAGTTCAGTCAGTGTTATTTCAGCTAGTAAATACTGATTTTCCAGAACAGTAGAAATGACACTCATTTTTTTTCTACCTCCAAAATATTATCAATTTATAAATTTGGAAAGAGTTTTTGGTCAAAAAGGTGAGGAAGTCCTTCCATGGCCTCTGAAGACCCACCTTCACAAATAACTCTTCACAAATAAGTTGTTTCCTTTCTGTAGTACTGACATTTTAAATTTCAACCACTACACTTGGGCCATAACTATTTAACCCAAAAATAAAATGGTCTTCAATATAATGAGATTTTTCCAGGATCGCGGTCCCAATTAGTACTGTTTTAGAAATGATGCCAGAAGATAGGACCAAATATATGTGCTTAGTCGGGACAATATCAAAGTGCCTGGGACATCACTATTCCGTTGACAGTCTAGACGGGTACGCTCTGGAGCTGCACAAATGGGCCGCTTTATCCCCCCAGGATGACTTGCACAGAAGCACTCAAGGTACGCTTCCTGGTAGTACGTCCCACTTGATGCCTGTAATTTTCCGTTATTATTGGAAGAGATGCTTGGAAACGTTGGACTCGTACGCTTTCCTTTAGGGCAATCAGCTGCTTCTCAAAACAATCAGCTTTTCCTTTTTTTATCTCCTCTTCCTGGGAATTTAGGCAGGTTAAGGTCAAGTGAGGTCGCAGGTCTTCCCGCGGTATATGCTGTCCGGAAAGAAAGCACCCAGGCCACCCTCACCCACCCGCCAGGTGCGACCCGAGGCCAAGCAGACAGGCCCTAGCAACCGGAAGCCCATAAACCCGTCCCGGCCGCCGGATGCGCAGGCGCAGGGGGGAGGGCGGGGCCGGGCGGGGAGCGCACCCGCCCGCGGAGCACTGCGCAGCCGGTCCCGCCCCACCGGGCGGCGTGCGCCGAGCCCACTCGCCTTGCCCAGCCGCTGTGCCGGGCTGCAGGAGAAGCCCGCTCCACGTGCACCTGCTGTACGGAACCCCGTGGTGACAATCGTTATTACTGTTTTTATTCTTAATGACAATGACCACTATTATGTATTTACTTTCCTCGCTTGCAAGGTGCTTAACTCGGGTGTCTAGGGTCCGGGCTGGCATTCTTTCATGCTGCACTTCTGCGCAGCCGGGTCCCGGGGCTGATTTTACAGGGCCCCCGAATAGCGAACATTGTTTTGTTTCTCTTCCTTTAATGCAACCTGTTTTGTCTTTCTGATCCTTTAAAGTTCCTGGATGAATAGGAAATGTGTAGGCATAGGGGCATTAAGGATCCAAGAGAGCTTTAAAAGAAACCCATTTCTCACTGTCCTAGTTACTTGTTCTGACTATCGTGTTGTGACTTGTGTCCTGTGTCATGTTGTTGATGAACCTGTACGTACGGTGATCGATACATCGTGTGTGTTTGCATGTATGCGCATGTGTTTCTCTGGAGATTTGACGGAGAAAGTGCGAGAGAGAAAACTCATTAGGTAGGTGTGTAAATCCCAGCTCAGAAAGTGAAGTAGATGGAGCTATCTTCCAGTCTTGTGTTTTGTTTTGTTTTGCTTTATTTTGTAAGTACAAGTGTAGGACCTTTAGTACAGTTGTTGGAAGATGAGACTTGTTTGTAAATCTTTGTAACTTTGGGGATCTTTCAAGATTTACTCCCTAACCAAATCTTCCTTTTTCTCCTTAGGAACAAGCATATATTTTTAAACAGTCAGTGAAAAAAGTGGAAAAGTAAAAAAGTATTTCATCAGACTCTGGGAAATATTCTGCACCTTGTTTTCCTTTGTATGTGGTTTCTTTTCCTTGTAAGATAACTATGTCCCAATTAAGCTGCTGCCCAACACCATGAATTTATTCCACTTTCAATCCACCGCATAGATTAATTAGCTTCTCAGAAAGCTAAGAAAGTCGACAGTAGGCAGATCTGTTTGCTAGGTTTTGTCTCAAGTAATATTTGTTGTGCATATTTTGTAAGTGTGAAAAATGTTTCTATTTTTAACCATAAAAATATTTATGTCCCAATAGATAAATTGAGTCAGGTTCCTATCCTCTTAAAAGTTGTTTGAACCGTGAGAACTGCTGGGATTCAGTTTTACTGACCAATGCTTGGCCTTTAAAATTTATGCTTAGTATTGCATAGTCAAAATCAAAGCGATGCACTTATCAGTAGTTTTTTTTTAAATGCTTTGTCACACATGGAATCAGGCATCAGGCTTCATTCCCTGCAGATTTCTTCTAGCAAATAGCAGGCAGAAACTAGGGCTGTTTAATATGTAACCTCCTTAGGTGTGAATATTTTGTCTTCCACTACTTACTACTTCTGTTACTTAGCACCAAACATTTAGGTAAATGAGATCGTGATTATGAAAATTAAATTCATGGCTTGGTGTGTTTTATATGCATATATCAGTTTTTCTAACACAGATTACGTGTTTCATCTATGGAAATGATGTACAAGTGCAGGCCGGATTTAGAAAGTACACATCACATTCAATTTGGATTCTTTTATTATTTTTATTTAATTTATTAATTTTTAAATTTTGGGGGGAGATATTGCTACCTCAATCTCCTTTTCTTTTTTAAAAATAATCATGTCTCTTTAAATAATACAACTCCCTCTGATTTTAAGGGTCTCCACCTGATATGCAGTACAGTCAGCCTTTTTGTTTGTTGCATTAGCTGTGTGATGAAGCTTGTCAAAGTGAACCACAGCACTTTTAGCAGACTGTATTAAGGATGCCACAGTAATGGTGAGTGCCAAGGTTGTGTACATTCTGCGGTTTTTTTGTTTTTTTTTTAATGTTGCTAAAATGAGATAAAAGCCTTATGCACAAGCAACCCTACACACCCTGCAGGTAATGCTATTGATTTTCCTAACGAGTGCGGAGTACTGGGGGAATCTCAGATTTGCTACTGGTGAAAGGACACAGCTCTGTTGGAATGGTGTAGAAACTGTTGCTGGAAATCTTCACTATTTTCTATATACCGCTCTGTTTGTTTTCCTTTTAAACAGGATGGAGGTTTACAAAATAGTTTGGTCAGTGTAGATTTAATTTAACGTTTTACTTTATGGAAATAACTGCAGTGATCTGTATTTTTGTGCTCATATTAGTTTTTAGGAGTTCTTTTAAAAAAATAGTTATTTTTGAGAGCACATTGAATAAACTGTTGAGTCCCCAGGGTAAACCAAGGCACGAAAAGCTTTTGAGAAAGAGGTATTTTCTTGATCTGAGTTTACCTGTTTTCTTATATATATACTGAGAAATGTCTTTACTCTTCACCAGTCACAGCGGCTTAAATGTATACTTTTATTTCATGTGTTTTCATGCTGCTGCATAGAGAACAATTTTATATTTCCTTAAATGTTAATAAAGATATTTTGAAGAAGCTGCTTTTCTTTTTACCTCTCCTATCTCATTGCAAAGACAAAAACTTCGTTTCTGTTCTTAATTATTTTGGGGCCGGTTATTTAGTTTTTTCTTTTTGTCTTTCAGGATGATAGTCCTGGGATTTTTTTCAGAAAAATCATTGTTAATAAGGAAAGGTCATGCAACGTGCATCATAGAATTAAGAAAAATTCCCAAACGTAGTGAAAGAACAATGTCTATCTGTTATAAAAGCATATTCATGAATTCAGCCATTCATTCCAGAATGATTTATTGGAACCTGTGTGTAAGGCTCTTTGCTAGGTGCTAAACTTTAAACTTTATTAAAACAACATGTAATGATTCATTTGAGGCTTTATAATTTTAGACATTAAAATGAAATTTTAAATCTTTTCAAAGTCTTTATTTATCTATAATTATGGCTACTTGAGGTTTTTAAATTTTTTAACATTTTATTACGTTGCTCGGGTAGAATACTGTTATTTATTCACACTACCCCGAATACTTAGGAACAGTTCTGTATTTCCTTAGTTTCAGTGATTGTTTTAGACTGTCTGCGCCCAGCTGATACTAGATATCTGTGTATATTGTATGATTGTGTCCTTCACCAAAAAAGGGTAAATAATACTTGTTTCCTTAATGTTAGGTTGACATTGCCTTTCATGCTGTGAGTGATGCAATGTCAATGGTGGTTACTTACCATGTGGAAGGCACTGGTCTAAGTGTTGATTTTATGTTTTATCTTACTCCACAGTTCTCATGTTAACTGAAAATTCTATTACCTGCATGATATGTCAATCAAAGGCAGCATAGCTCAGCTCGGCTGGGTTCAAATCCCTGGCCGCTACTTGATAGCTCTGTGCCCTTGGACCAGCTACTCAACCTATTAAAGCCCCTGTGGTTTCTTCACCTGTAAAACTGGGGTAAAATGGTACCTGACTCAGGACGTTGTGAGGATTTAGAGAGAGAATCTAGGTCAAGGACTTAGGTTCATGCTGGGTACAGATGAATCCTCATTAGATGCTAGCTGTTAAAAACAAATAGCTCCGGTTTCCTATCTGCGCTGTCCCTGCTTTATGTGATTATAGTTGATGTTAACCAAGGTATTTGGAGAGTTGAAGGGTGAATCCTGGGCATTTATCCATAAAGTATCACACTTGGTTTGCTAACGTCTCTGGTACGTTGGTGAAAGAGGTCTGCACCTCTCAGATTGTGAACAGATGCCGCGCGTGCTCCAGGGCAGGTCCCTACATTCTGTCACTGGTCCTTATACCCCTCTGGGCCGCAGGGGAGCCATGGGACAGCTCATGCCTGAAAACGTCCAAGTGCAGTGATGTGAGTAAAGAGACCTTGACCTGTGTCATTCACGTGAGCTGAGTCTGTGAGCTGCTGTGAGCGTTGATTGAGCTGGACCGAATCCATGATGAATGTCAGCCTGTGACCCAAGGATGAAAGCTGCCGTGTTCTCGGTGTCCTCCAGGCCAGCTGGTGAGCCAAACAAAAGTGGAAAAGGCCAAAAGGCTGCAGTGTGACCCTCCTCGGAATTGCTAGAGGGAAAGATGTTCTGAAAGCATATCATTTTTCTCAGGTTTTTTCTAAAGTGCTCACTGGACTTTGGGAGAATAATCTACTGAGTCCTTGGGACCGGCTAGGATTTAGTCCTAAACTTACAAGGAGCGTGTGCCATACCCATGAGGTGTAGGGGCTGCATGCCCTCTGTTCAGTCCTCAAAAAAGACCTCTAGCATTTAGAACCATAGGTGAGCAGAAATGCTCTGTAATGACTTACTCTTCATTCTAAGGCAAATAGCAATTTATGATCTTAAACAGTAAATATGGTGGATTTGCTTTTCAAACTTATTCTGCTTTATGCTTACAGTCCTAAGTGTAATGAGGCCGAAATGGTGCCTCAGGATGGCAGGTGGGGAAGAGCACAGGTTGCCCGCCCATGTCATGGTGCTTTATATTCTCCGTGTTGGTGAAGAACTCACATTTCTTACACCACAACTGGACTAACAGAACCATCACTTTTGTTTCAGTGTCACACACTGAGTTTAGTATGCTTTTGACAGTTCTTCAAGAGTTACAACAATCTCAATCCCCCCACCCTTATGTTTTGTTGTTGGAGATTATATCAGGATTGAACTTAGTAAATCCCAGGACACTTTCTTTTCTCACCCTGTTCATTCATTTCCTCTGCCAGTTATTCCAGGTGAAGTAGTACCCTCCAATGGAAGAGATAATGGTGTCCAGCTCTGTTCAGGAGCCATGGGGAAGACAGATTATGGGGCTTTGCTCTTCCCTCCACCGCAATTCCAAGCAGAGCAACTACCCTTTTATCTGTTTGACATATTAATATGGCTCTGCTTAAGACTTGCTTTAAAGAAGAGGTTCAGTAACTACAAGAGATTTGCATGCAAACCACCAAATAGCATGAGAGTAAGTCTGTGCTCCTGCTTTTCATCAGATGGTACCTCGTCCTGAATCATGGAGACTTTGCATGCCATTGCTGGTGGGGTACCTTCCTTGCACCCACGAACCCCACACTACCCACCCACCGGAATCAGACCCATAAGGAGATACCTCTAGTCACCCCTTCTTTCAGTAGGAGCTAAGGAAACCAGACCATCCCCTTCTTCCCCAACACCCACTTCCCAAACCCAGACTACTGGCATTGAAAAGGATTTGCATCCAGAGGATTTGTACCTTCTCGTATCACTTTGCCCAGGTGATCCCTTTTGGGAGGAGAAAAAGCATCTCACCCTCACACTCACTCTCTGCTTCTTCTCAGTACATGGTTGTGAGGCACTTGATGTCCCCAGTGAATGGAAAAGGGACTTATAGGGTCAGTGAGCAGCTAAACTGTTAGACCACAGTGACTGAAAGTGGAACCACAAGTATAACAAATACGGCTTGTCACCATTTGCTTAGTAGGAATTATATAGTTAGGAACCAGAACGGCCGGTTTTGCTAATCTTGTAGTGTAAGACGAGCTGTAATGAATTAGAGCAGCTGTGATTTTTAGACCCACACCTGAGGACTAGACTTGATCCAGAGTGGGTTTTTTTGTTTGTTTTTTAAAATATCCTCAAGGTTTTTATTTATTTATTTATTTTTGGCTGCATTGGGTCTTCGTTGCTGCGTGTGGGCTTTCTCTAGTTGCAGCGAGTGGGGTCTACTCTTCGTTGCGGTGCGCGGGCTTCTTATTGTGGTGGCTTCTCTTGTTGTGAAGCACGGGCTCTAGGCGCGTGGGCTTCAGTAGTTGTGGCACATGGGCTCAGTAGTTGTGGCTTGCGGGCTCTAGAGCGCAGGCTCAGTAGTTGTGGTGCACGGGCTTAGTTGCTGCGCGGCATGTGGGATCTTCCCGGACCAGGGCTCGAATCCGTGTCCCCTGCATTGGCAGGTGGATTCTTAACCACTGTGCCACCAGGGAAGTCCCCCTATTTTTCTTCTAGAAATCCTGATTTAAACACCTATCAGCTGTGTGTAAGAGTGTTTATTTCCCTTCATTCTAACTGATCCTGGGAATTAGTCAATTTTTTAAGCTTTGCTATAAATCTAATAGGTGGAAAATAACATCTTATTTTAATTAGCATTTGATTATTAATGAGCTTAAACATCTTTTCCTCTGTTTATTACTGAATGTTTTCTATTATAAATGACTTATTCTAGTCTCTTGCCTATTTTTACATTTTAGTATTTATTATTCCCCCTGGTGATTTTGAAGGGAATCTTTGTATAGTATAGATACCTAATGTACCCAGTTTGTCTACCTCAGCTATTTAAGATGAGACATAAAGTGGTTACATATTTGGGCCCTAAAACCAAACAGGCATGGTTTGAGTACTGTCTCCACCATTTACTAGTTGTAAGACTTTGGTCGAGTTTCTCAACCCTCTAACTATTAATGTCCACATCTGTAAAATTGGGACAGTAATGGTGCTTATGCTACATAGAATTGTTGTGAAAATTAAATGAGAATGTCCTCAAAGTGCTTTAAGACAGTGCTTGGAGTATTGAAAATGCTCAATAAATGTCAACTATCATTTTTTCCCAATGATAATTCCAGAATCTAATAGTATAAAGAAAAGGCTACACTCCTGACCATTATTATTATAATTACATATAACAGTGACTTTCTTTGTTGCTAAATTAAACTGAAATGGAACTTGTGCCCTTCCGAAAAATTATATACATATATATATATATATATATATATATATATATATATATTCATAAAGTTATTTTATGCTTGAACATGTGTAGTTTGTTTAGTTGGTTAGAAATCGGTGCTAGGACTTTCAGTCTATGTGGCTATTAGTGCTGATGTGGACAGCCTTCTACCCACCTCAAATACATAGAAATGTAAGATAAAATATGTATGAGATGAACAGAAAGGGAGATCCCAGGTGCTGATACAAAAAAATTTAATGGCAGTGAAGTAAGGTCGAGGTGAAGCCATGATACTCCACGGGGGTATCCGATGTGGAGTTTTAGGGGCCAGGCACTGGGATTGTACCGCTGACACAGGAAGTAAAGATGAGCTCTCTAGTCTGCAGTGGGCAGAGAATTGAATCAAAACACCCTGAATAAAGTTGAGAGCCTCAAAACTAAGACCCATCCTCTGGAGCTAGAAAATCTACACCTTAGCCAATGAAGTGTCAAGGAAGTTGACCATAAGGCTGGGCAAGAAATATACAAATATTGGACAAAGTAGGCTCTCATGGCCTTATTTTTTAAGGATGCAAGGAAATGATTCATCAAGATGACATGCCAACATGAGACTGTCTGCACCTAACAACGTAACTTCTAAATACATGAAACAAAAATGGACAAAATTACAAGGAGATGTTATTGATACATTCATTTCTAAAATGGGGATTGTTTAAAAACACGTCTCTCAGTAACTAAGAGATCAAGCAAACAAAATATTACTAAGGATATAGAAAAGTTGAATAATCCAATTGATAAGTTTGATCTGATAGACGTATATAGATAACTGTATCCAATAACCAGAGAACACACATTCTCTTCAGTACACAAGAAATATTGACCAAGATTGATGCTTACTTGGCCATAAAGAAAATCTCAGCAAATTCTAAAAGAATATTTTGCAAGTGTCTTTGTCTGTTCTGGCTGCTATAACAAAATTACCATAGACTGGTGCCTAATAAACATTTATTTCTCACAGTTCTGGGAGCTGGGAAGTCTAAGTTCAAGGCACCAGCAGATTCGATGTCTGGTGAGGCCCGTTTCCTGTTCCATAGATGGCTGTCTTCTGCTGTGTCCTTACATGATGGAAGGGGGAAGGGAGCTCTCTGGGATCTCTTTTAAAAGGGCACTAATCCCATTCATGAGAGCTCCACCCAAAGGCCTCACCTCCAGATACCATCACCCTGGGGGTTAGGTTTTAACATATGAGTTTTGAAGGGACACAGACAGTCTATGGCAAAAGGTATCTTAGTTCGACTAGAGAGAAGATGGGTAGGTAAGGCTGCAAATGTAAGTCTGGGAGAGACTTAAACGTCAGGATTTTGACAGGCAGAGAGCTACTGAAAGATTTGGAGCTGGGAATCCTCGGGGATCTGCATTAAGAGATGTATCTAGAATTGAGGCCAACTTCCTCCCTTAATTTTCAAGAGCTAATGAAAAAGAACCAGCTCCAGGTAATTCATGAGTTCATGCAAAGTGAAGGCCAAATGATGTCACCGAAGCCTGCAGTTGTTCAAAGAAAGTGAAGTGGGAGAACTGAGTAGACACAGTAGACAACATGGGCAGTGGACACAGAAGAACTCGCACGACGGGGGATCAGCGCCATGTTCACGAGGTGATTTAATTCCAGAAAATCACCAGTATCCTCATTAAAATAACTTAATTTGGTTTTGTTGTTATTGTTGTTTTGAATTTAACCTGATTTTGGATTTATACTTAGGCTCTGATGGCATTAGCAGTTTATGCCAATTTTTATGTTTGCTCATGTAATAGACATGACAACTTTGCACGTTTGGGATAATTTTTCCAGATATTTATTCATGTTCGAGAAATTCTGGTCTAGCTGATGCCCCTCATTTTACAGTTATGTAAAACGAAGCACAGAATGGTGACTAATAATAATAGTAACTATAATAAAAATTATTAAATATGACTTACTTTTGGTTCATATCTTGTATATTGGTCATTATGCTAAGTGCTCTCCATGCATAACTTCCTGTGTACCTTGTAACTATGCTAGGCTGTGAGTGCTGTTTACTTTTCCCGTTGTGATGAAAAAACAGGCTTACAGGGATTCAGAAGCTTGTCCAAAGGCACAAAGACAATAAACCTAGGAACCAAGTTAGGATCCCAAACCTTTGTAACTCCAGAGCATGTGCTCTTAATCACCTAGCTATACCGGCTTCATCTGGCCACACAAGTTGAAACAGCCAAATTTCGATCCAGGATCTCTTGACTTGTGGTCTGGTATATTTTCCACCTCACCCCAGGCCTCCATTTCTTTGAGAGTATATAGGTGAAGCCACAGAGTAGTTCAAGATCCTATTGCAAGAAAAATGTTTAATTAGGCATATCTACTGTGTCAGAAGTTTAGAATATTTAATCATATTTTTAATTTCATTTGGGAAAATCTTTGACTTTTCATGGAGCCTCTGGAATGTTTTAATCAGATATTTGACACATCTTTTGTTTTCTCTATCACCTGTAGCACAAACCAAGTATTCAGGTTTTGGACCAGATATTGGTCTAATAAGTATTTGTTGGATGGATGAATGAAAATCTAGAACCTCTTTTCTACTTATGAACAGGTTAGATTTCAGAAGGCTGTTTTCAAGTACACTTGTATATAAGTCTATAATGACAAAAGTGGATTGAAGAAGTATTTCCCAAAAGTCCCCAGAAGTATTTCCAGTAAAGCTGGGTGTAAATCAACCAGTCCTGGAAAACTTTAAAATCAGGTCTATTTATCTCCTTTGATAATCTATCAAATATCTTTTCTATAACTGATTGTCTTGGTCTACTTTGAAAATCTTTTGAGGCAGTTAACCCTTCTCTTTGATATCTACGACTGTTTTAGTTATACCTTGGTTGAGGTCCTCACTTGATAAACCACAATATTAAATCAGCCCTCCACTTACTCAGTACCTGCACCAGTGGAGATGAATGGGGTGGGGGAAAAACCATACGGAATGCTTGTATTTTAAAATCCATGATCACTGTATTATTAATTATAAAGGAAATAGTACCTTTACAGAGGAGGAACCTGGCAGAGATCACGTGCCCCATGATGTGATGCACTAAAAACATCACTTTTGTGATATTCTTGCCAAAAATATGTACCTGATTTAAATTGTGAGGAAACAGACAAGCCCAAACTGAGGGACATTCTATGACTAGCCTTTTCTAAGGTGTCAAGGTAATGAAAGACAGACTGAAGAACTGTCCCAGATTACAGGAGACTAAGAAGACAACACAACTAAATAGAATATGGGATCATGGATTGGATCCTACTCCAGAAAAAGAACATTCATAGGACAGTTGGCTAAATTTGAAAAAGATCTAGTTTAGTGAAGAGTGGTGGATCAGTGATAACTTTCTGATAGGGACAGTTATACTGTGATTATATAAGATGTTAACATTTGGGGAAGTTGAGTGAAGTGCACATGGGAATTCTTTGAACTATTTTTGCATCTTTTTGTAGTTCTGAAATGATTTCAAGATGAAAAGTTAAGAAGTGAAAAGAAAAATATTTTTAAAATGTAGTCACTAGCCTTGGATGTTGCTCAGTCATCATACCCTCTGCCCCTAAAGCATTCACTCTTCCAACCTCCTCAATAGTTATTTCATACACTCTCCTTTCTCTTTAGCCCTTCCATAGCTTCCCCCAAATCCTTCACTGTGAATATAGAGGCAATCAGGAGAATTTCCACAGCCCGACCTCCCAGCACCTGTGACCATTTACTGAGCTCTCTCTCCTATCTTTGTGGATGAACCGTCCCTGCTCCTAGCCAAGGCTGAGCCCTACTGCTGTTCACTAGAGCTGATCTTCTCTTATCCATACGAGAAAATTGTCCCAGCTAATCTTCCCCCTGTCTCTTGCATTACTTTTATCTTTCTCTCTGCTGGATAATTCCTGGAATCATAGAAACATACTGTTATTTCTCCTGTCTTAAAAAAAAAAAATCTCTTGAGCCCACTTCCCTCTTGAACAAGCTTCCACAACATTTCTCTTCTTCCCTTTATCATAAATCTTTTGAAATTTGTTTATAGTTGCTATCTCCAATTTCTTCCCTCCCATTCTTTTAGGGAAGCTCTCCAATGGGACTTTTGCCCCACTCCTCCACCAGACTGCTGTTACATGACTGCTAACGGCCTCCATGTTTCTGTATCCAGTGGTCAGTAGCTGTCCATCCTTAAATGACCACCAGCGGCTTTTCAGAGGTTGAGCCTTCTCCACAACTTGAGATCTATCTTCCCTAGGCCTCCAGGTCATTACCATCACCTGATTTATCTCCTACCTCACTGAGAGTTCCTTCTTAGTATGCTTTGCTGGTCCCTTTTCATTTTCCTAACCTTTTATGTTGGAGTGCCCCCAAAGCTCAGAGCTTGGTCCATTTCTCTTCTTTATCTGTATTCACCCTCTAGGTGATCTCATCCAATCTCACAGTTTTAAATACCAAATATATGCTGATGACTTCAAATTTAAACCTACAGTGTGGACCTCCAGACACTATATCCAACTGCCTACTCCGCATCTCCTGATTGGATCCCCAGTAGGCTTAATGGGTCTAAAACTGAACTCTTGCTGTTCTCCACCCCCAAGCCTGCTTTCATCTAGTCTTCTCCACGTCAATTAATGCCAGCTTCATCCTTCCGGTGGCTCAGGCCAAAGGCCTTGGAGTCGTCCTTGCCTCTTCATTTTCTCATATGCCGCAAAGAATGTCAGCAAATCCTTCCAGCGCTACAATAAAAATATACACAGAATCTGATGCCTTCTTGCTGTCTCCACTGCCAAGACCTTAGTCCAAGCCATCATTGTCTCTCACCTAGATTATTGAAACTGACTCCCAACTGGTCTCACTGCCCCTGGCTTTGCTCTCTTTTGGTTCAATCATGACAGCAGTCAGAGGATCCTTTTAAAACATAAGTCAAATCCTGTAACTCCTTTGATTAGACCACCTTCCCTGCAATGATTTTCTGTACCACTGATGGTAAAAGCCAGCCCTCTGTGTGATCAGGCCACCCTGACCTCATCTGCTACTGCTCTGCCCCTAGTTCTTGGATTTATCATGTTGCTCTTGAAAGTGACACATGCACCTTTCCCTTGGGACCTTTGCACTTGTTCCTTCTGCCTGGACTTTTCTTACCCCAGATATCTCACGGCTTGCTCCACTTCCACTCCCTCACTGTCAGCCCTCACCTCCCTCATGTGTCTATGCAAATGTTTCTTTCTTAGTAAGGCCTTTCCTGGTCCCCTTATTTAGAATTTCAAATCCTCTTCACCCTTCTCCCTGCAAAAGGATGCGCACATACTACACAAAAACAAACTTCTATTCCCCTTTCCTGATTTAATTTTTCCCCCTAAGACTTATCAGTATGTAATATAGAATATACTTATTTATATTGTATATTGTCTGTCTCTCTTAACTGGAATGTCAACTCCAAAAGGTCAGGAACTTTTGTCTGATTCATGCACTATTGTATCTCCAGTGCCTCTGATGGTACCTGGCACATAGTAAGTGCTCAATAAATATTTGTTGAATGAATGGATGGATGCATGAATCTGTACTGGAACCTCAACACAAGCCTTAGTGAAACAGGCTTTGAACCAATAGACTTATCCACACCTTGCAACAACTTTGAGCAGTAATTTGCCACAGTATGTTATTACTCAAATTCTTAGCTTTCTTCCTCTAAATTAACATTAGACATCCAACATTTATCACACCAAAGATTTTTCCCTAGTTTCTTGCAGATGATGATGTTAATGATGATGATGATGATAATGATTACATAGGTAAAGCCTGTTTCAGCATTTTGCATGATTTGTTATCAACCTTTCAGTATCATCTTTACTGTCAAATCTTCATCCAATATGCACTAGTAATGGTCATTATTTTTTCATTATTCTTAAGTTTTAAATTTTTCTCTTTTTTCATTTCAATTATAGTTGCGTGCCTCTTCCTTTAGGTTATTTCAACATTCTTAAGTCTTTTGCACTGATTGCATGTGCTAAGGTTAATCATGTTTTTAAACCTGTGATGAGTTCCATGTTTCTGTGCAAACACAGAAAACTTGCCATAGACCAGAGGTTGTAAATTAATGACCTCTGGATGAATCAGTTACAGAGTAACCAATATGACATTTAATATTTTTAAATTCATTGCCAATATTTTTAAAAATCAAATGATTTCCAAAAAACATCAGATTTTTGGTTTCTCTTGAACAATCAAATTTGCCTTCCTTCTGCTACTATCTTTAGACAAGACATACATTTTCCAGTGTGTGTCAGTTCCTGCCACCTACACTTGGCCCATTTAGCTCAGTTCAGTTACCTGCCTGGTCCCTGGAGGTATTTGAGATGGACTCAAACCATAGGCAGGGAAATGGCTTAGAGATTAAAACAACCCTGTGAGCTCACTGTTGCCACCTGCTACAGTAGGCAGAGTTGTATACTTACTCTGAAGCTTTGCTTCCTCCCTCTGAACACTTACAAAATGAAAATTTATAAATTTAGTAGCTTCAGTGAATCTACCACTGGAAGTAGTTTTGGAGAAGTTCATGCATTCTGGTACTTGTTTCTTTTTTTATTCTTAATTTTAAAATATATATATTTTTGTTTATCTTTCATTTACCCTTCATTTCTTTTGATTTACACGGGAAGTAGCAATGAGATGAGAAAGGAGATGAGATGGCAAAGGATTCTTCTCTCTCCCATGTTCTCATTCCTCTGACTGGAGTCATAAAGGACTAGGAGGCCTCTGTAAGGCCCAAACCTCACTGTGTTGACAACTGACACAGCCCTCTGGAGTGGTAACAGGAACCACAAGTTCCTGTTAAACTACTCAGGTTAAAATGTGTAACCACTGGGGCATATATTTGTCACATTTTCTGGCTACTCTATAATTCATTTAAAAGAAGACTTCTACTTGCTGGTTAACAAACACTCAGCCTTCATCTGTAAAAAGTACGTGGCCAGGGACTTCCCTGGTGGCGCAGTGGTTAAGAATCCACCTGCCAATGCAGGGGACACAGGTTCGATCCCTGGTCCAGGAAGATCCCACATGCTGTGGAGCAACTGAGCCCGTGTGCCACAACTACTGAGCCTACACTCTAGAGCCTGTGAGCCACAACTACTGAGCCTGCGTGCCACAACTACTGAAGCCCACGCACCTAGAGCCTGTGCTCCGCAACAAGAGAAGCCACCACAATGAGAAGCCCGCGCACCGCAACAAAGAGTAGCCCCTGCTCACCCCAACTAGAGAAAGCCTGCACGCAGCAATGAAGACCCAATGCAGCCAAAAATAAATAAGTAAAATAAATAAATTTTTAAAAATAAAGAAGAAGAAGTACGTGGCCAAAGGACAATGGGAAAAGTCACTGAAGTTCAATGCTGATTGCTTTGGATTAGAGGCAAAGAGGCAGGATATGAATTGTTGTGGACTAGACTATGAACTACACAAGAACAGAGAGTGTGTCCATCTTATCCACCACTGTCCTCTCAGTGTCTGGCTGAGCACCTTGCAGAAAGTAGGATGAATGAGGAAAATAGTGAATGAATTTGGATGTTAGGATCACTGAAGGCAGAAGCTGGGCACTTTCAGGGTCTTGCTGATGGAAACAGATCTTACACGTTGGTGTAAATGGAAATGGATTCTAAATATTCCTATTTGGTTGAAGGGACTTCATTTTCAGCCATGATTTCCTTTCCCTGAATATGATTCTTCTCAAAATGGACAGAATTGAAAGTGTATGTGCCTTCCCTTTTGTTGATACTTAACCTTTACTGGGCACAGAAAAACAGGAATAAAATATAGTCCTTTATTAGCTCATCTAATTTAAAATAATATGAATGCTAAAGTAATATTATCTAAATATATTACAGTACATGCCAAAAATTGATCAAATTGGCTCTTCTTCTTTCTCCCTCTCTTAATGTTAGATGTCAGTCCTTGAACTTCTGCTCACATGCTTCTAAGCACTTCCGCCTCCTAGAGAGTTGACTCCATCCCATGGTTTTAGTTATCTCCATGGTGATGAGGCTCAAATCTGTATCTTCTGCCTTGATCTAGCCTCACACTCCAGTTACACAGCTTGCATTTTGCACAGCTGAGCTCTCCTGAGCCTTTTCCATGTGGCCCTAATCTCATTGTGGTCAGGTGGAGTTCATCCTTGTCCTCCCTAAATGCCACATTTCCATCCAGGAGATCACTCTTCCCTCAGCTGACTGACCTCAAAGTCATCCTTGACTCATCTTCTCATTTATTTTCTATAGACAGTTAGCCTCAGAAACATCTCTTAGGTTTGTCTCTTGCCCCGATGCCCACTGCCACCATCTAGACCCGACAGTTATTGCCTCATACCTTGTCAGTAGCCATGGCTTCCTAACCCTTCTCCCTGTTTCCAGTCATTTCCCATCCGTCCCATTTCTCTGCCACCAGACTAATCTAAAATCATCTATTTCATTGTTTTACTTTCTACTGTGTATGTTTCCTAAGATGCTCTTTACCTGGGTCTGTTTTGTGTCTTCCTTGGCACGTCATTGTACACAGTAAATACTTGCTTAATAAGTGAGTGATTGAAATCTGGAAACTGTGTCATATGAATTCACTGAAACTCTGCTGACTATCCTTTGGCCTAATACACAGAGAATTAACTGGTGATTCATATCTCTATTTAAAGAATGGAGAACTTGACCAGAAATATTTTCATATTGCAGCTGCAGATAAACAGAAAAGACAAAAACTTTTCATCTGGGCCTCAGTTTCTTTACTTTAGAATAGAGTAAATGCCACTTATATCCTCGGTTTGTTGGAGGTATTCAATGTGATGCATTATGGCCCCCAGCTCAGGGCAGTAGTAGATGTAAAATCAATTCCAATTGAATCTTACTAAAAAACAAGATTGATTGATGGAATGAATTTGAATCAATATAATGAAATATTTAGGTATTTTATATAAATCACAATTTACAAATTCAGATTCACCTAAAATTTGGCACTAACTAGGACCACGGTGTTGGGTGTGTTAGCATATATCATCTCGTTTAATTTTCAAAGTAACCCTATGATATAGGTGGTATTTTCTCTAATGTACATGTAAGTTCAGCTAAGGAAAGGGAAAATGCCTCACTCAACATCTGTTAGTGTATGCTGGAATCAGGATTTGTCTCTAAAATTTTTAATTTCAGGTCTTTTGCTTTTCCTGTGTACCATCCTCAAAGAGTTTTCTTATTAGTTTTTAAATTTTTATTATTTTTAGGTTTGCATTGTTAAAAGGCTCATGACTTCCCATTTTAATACTTGATTCACACTCTTTTTCTTTTATTGTTTTCTATATGCTTATTTAAAAATCCTTGGCCTTGTATTTGTATTCTTGGTGGTTGGGAGTGTCTCAAACATGGTCTCAGCTGCAGCAGCAGCATATCTATTTACAAAAGTTGAGAAAATATTGTATTTCCAGTGTAAGTTGAATGTAAGTAGCATACATTTCAGCCTGCATCTGTTTTAATGACTCTGTTAGTGCAAATGGGTTATTAAATGTCAGTGAATATCTAGGGAGTTGTTATAAACCAAAGATGTGCAGATGCTCTACTTCCGAAATGGTCATAGACCACATACTGTGCTGGATTCAACTTTTTAATACTTAGAAATATTGCAGAGATAACATTTTTATGTACTTGACATTTTGTGAAAATAAAATTTGCAGCTATGAACAGCCCTCTTCCTTTTATAATCTACCTGGCAATAATAGCTATAATTAGCTTTCATTGCACCATTATCAGAAAGGGAAAGTAAAATTAGCATTAAACATGTGTGAAAGTCGGTCTTTATATGGCAGCTGCATATATAAATTCTCTGGGAGAACTATCATGCTTAGAGAGTGCATTTTAGAGGTATATTTAAAACATCTAATTACTTTTGCTCTTTGATTTAACCTTTAAATGCCATATTGTTCATAGAATCAATTTGCCATCTCAACTAACCAAATATTTATTGAATTTGTACTTTGAGCAATGAATTGTGTTAGGTGCTAGGAGAGGGTGCAATTCCTGTCCTCCAGAAGCTGACAGTTTAGTTGGGAGATGCCCACACTGTACATATGCTGGTCCCTCTATCTGAAATGCCCTTTATCACTCTCTTTCCCATCCTTTGCCTGACCAGCTTCTAAGCATTTTGGAGGTTCAGCTACACATCTTCTAAGACGCCTTCCTGCCTGCTTCCCCACTCCCCTGTCATTGGTACCCTGGGCATCTCTCTATCACAGTGTTTGTCACAGGGGATGATAATTGTTAGTGTGTTTGGTAACCTCCCAGATTGTGAACTCCCCGAGTTTATGAGACTGAATCTTTTGGGTTTGTTTTCTGAGGGCTTGGAACATAGTATGTTCCTAATAAGAGCTTGATGAATGAACAAAGATGCTACAAACACATAGATAGCTAGTCATAGAGATTAATTGACAAAGAAAGGTAGCATGCAGTCAATGTAAAGAAGAGCTTATAAACAAACACTGTAGGTTTTAGGAGGAGAAAGACTAGATTGATGGTCAAGGAAGGATTCTTGACTGGGGGCTCCTCCATGGGCATGTGGCATTTGCCACGCGGGGCCCTGTGCTCAGAAGGGCTCTGCACTTGGCTTAATGTTCTGCTGTCAGGGTCTGAAAATTCTTAATCATTTTTGAACAAAGAATCCCATTTTTTCATTTTGCCAGCAACCACCAGAAGCTGGGAGAAGGGCATGGAACAGATTGTCCCTCACAGCCCTCAGAAGGAACCAACCCTGCTGCCATCTTGATTTCGGACTTCTAGCCTCCAGAACCATGAGACCATACGTTTCTGTTATTTTAAACTACCCAATCTCTGGCACTTTGTTACAGCAGCCCTAGCGCACTAATACAGACCCTAAAAGAGCTCCCCATTGCTTGCTGGGTAGAGCCCAAAGTGCTTAACACAGCTAGAAGACCCACCACCATCTGGTCTCTGCTGCATTCTCCAGCCTTTCCTCTTTCTTTGCATCCTCCCCCACCCCACCCCTACCCCCAGCTGCCTTGCACTCTTGACTGCAGGAGTGCTCAGCTGTATCAGGTTCTAGATGTTCCTTGCTTTCTGTCACCTACGATCTTCCACACATGCCAGTCCCTTGTGGTCAGAGTACATTTCTGCCTTTCCATTCCATCTCATCCTTCAAGTCTCAGCTTAGTCCTCTTCATTTATTTATTCAACAAGTCTTTTCGAAATGCCAGGTATAGTATTTAGAAGTTAACAAACAAACACAGCCCTTGGCCTCATGGGATTCCCAGTCTCTCAGGAGAGACCAGTGTCAAATGAGGCAACCGTGGATGAGCAACGCCTGCAAAATGTTGGAGGTCATTGAATAGGTGGACTGTGGACAGTGCCCAAGCACACCCGACAGAGCTGGACCCCAAACCTGTAATGAGGGAAGGCAACACGCAGCAATTCAAAGCCCACCATAGACTCTCAGCAAAGCTCAGACCTCTGAGATACCACGTATCTTTGAAGGCAGTGGTGCAGGAT